>NC_057805.1:28583354-28586429 GCF_018294505.1 Triticum aestivum
CGGGCCGGCAGCGATGTGGGCGCGGGGCGCCATGTGTCGGGCGCTGGCTGGCTGCGGGGCGGCGGTGGCTCCGTCCGGCGCGCGGAGGCGTATCTAGGGTTTTTGGACTGCGGGAGAATTTCGGGAGAGACACATATTTATAGGTAGAGGGAGCTAGGAGACTCCAAATGGAGTGCGGTTTTCGCCCACACGATCGTGATCGATGACCTAGAGCATGGAAGTGACTTAGATGGGTTTTGGGCTGTTTGGAGGGGGGTTTGCTGCAACACACAAAAGGACTTTGCGGTTACCCGGTTAACCGTTGGAGCATCAAACGACCTCCAAATGGAACGAAACTTGACAGGTGGTCTACCGGTGGTATACCAAGGCCACTTGACAAACCTCGGTCCATTCCGAGAATGTTCAACATCCGCTCACGAAAAGAAACAAGAGGGGTGCGCCGGTGCATGTGGGAGTGCCGGATTGCAAAACGGACAACGGGGAAAATGCTCGGATGCATGAGACGAACACGTATGCAAATGAGATGCACATGATGACATGATATGAGATGCATGACATGAACAAAATGCAAGACGAAAAACAAAACCCGACCACGAAGGGAATATCATAACACATAGCCGAAAGTGGCAAGAGTTGGAGTTACACATATGGAAAGTTACATCCGGGGTGATACACACAAGGACGAAGGGCGCGCCCCCACCCTTGTGGCCAGGGTATGGGACCCATTCAGTGGAATCTTTCGCCAATATTTTTAATTAATTCCAAAAATCATCTCCGTGAAGTTTCAGGTCATTCCGAGAACTTTTATTTCTGCACAAAAATAACACCATGGCAGTTCTGCTGAAAACAATGTCAGTTCGGGTTAGTTCCATTCAAATCATTGAAGTTAGAGTCCAAAACAAAGGCAAAAAGAGTTTGGAAAAGTAGACACGATGGTGACGTATCAGTAGTACATCCGAAGATGTGTACAATAGCAACTTGCCATGTTAAGGTTTACCCGGACTATAAATCGAGAGGCTATAGCTCCAAGAGTAATAAATGAAGAAAAAAACCGAAGGAAAACAGAGAGTGGTGATGATGACGCCAAACTAGGCCTAGAAACGCCGAAGCCTAGTTACGTTCCACGGGTTGGGTTCAAGGCGGTTATCTGACGGGCTGCGAAGGCGGTATGCCCCCCCCCCCCCACGCGAGTACTTCCTCTATAATGAAGGGGCCCTCCCATTTGGGTGAAAGCTTGTGCTTCTGCTTCTCAGGGAGGCGGAGGGCGAGTTCTCCCGCGTTATATGCCTTCGCACAAACCTCCTGAATCTGGTAACGCCGTGCTTGCTATTGATAGAACACGGAACGTGCCCGAGCAATGTCGCGCTCTCCCTCCAGGGAGTCCAGGTCATCCTGCTGATCCAACTCAGCCTCCTTCTCTTCGTACATGCGTAATCTGGGTGTGTCATGGAATAGGTCACATGGGAGGACTGCACCGGCACTGTACACCATAAAGAATGCGGTGTATCTTGTTGACCGATTAGGAGTAGTGCGCAGCGCCCATAGCACGGAGTCGAGCTCCTCTACACAGTGGCAATCTGATTCTTCGAGTGAGCGGACTAACACTGGTAGAGCGAAGTGCTATACAAATGGTTTTTAACCCCTTTCCACGATGGCATTTTGAACCGTCGCCAAGTGAGTGACTGTGATAGGGGGGTCCTTCCCACACGACCCAAAAAACGTTGGGGATAGGGAGCCTTGATGCATACAGTTGTCCCTATAAAACTGTTTCTGATATCTCGAATATCCGAAACGCTCCATCCTTGCAACTCGTTTGTGCTCGCATTGCCATCACAATCGGTATTCTGTGGTGCTACATTTACGATGTGCGGCCCATCACAAACAGTTCATGGTATAGAAGCAGACAATCACACACATATACTTTTCCTCGACTGTATGCGATTCGGTGTAACAGTGCAGACATTTTTCACTATAAAATTGTATGCGTAGCTTGAATACACCCCACACGATTCATCCATCGTACCTGTGTTGGATGAAGACCTATCGCACACATTCTTCTATGACTAAATGTTTGCAATGCGCACAACATCATAAATAGTCCATAATTGCGAAGCGTGTGTGATAAGGTGACTATCTCAAACATTTAATAAGAAGGAAATTTGTGCGATGCTGTTGTTAATCGCACACGTTTTTTCTTGTCTGATCGTGTGTGCAGTAGTGATTGATGACACACGTAGTGGATCCTAGAAACGTGTCTGATCTCCACGTCTATCACAGACGTTTCGCTTTCGCAAACTGTGTGAAGTGTAATCCCTAATTTAAAAATCACATATTTTGAATTTGAAAGTAGGCAATAACTTATTTCATATCCAACCATGTTTATTACAAATATAGGTTCAACCACGAATGCATAATTCGATGCACAGGTACATATACTGAAGAACTACAGAAGCACCAAGTAAAGAATGATGAACCACAGTTGTACTAAAGATTGAGAGAGGCGAAAGACATTCTGGTTGCTGGAGAAGGTGAAGCGGAATGCCCCTATTGTGCCCTCCTCCATGCGTAATGCACGCATGACTCTAGGCCAACCCTTGTGATGGCTGCCTGTCCATCCTTCACTGTCTTCATTAGGACTTCTCGATGCTCATTGTAGTCTGGATGAAATACTTTAAACTTCATTGTGTGTCCACCAATCATGTACTTTGTGAGGTAATCTTGAGTGAACTGCTTCAGGAACCACTGTGAACGAAAAAGATTCAGACATTGTTGTCTAACAACTCATTATGGGCAGTAAAAAGAGAAGGCTGCAGAGTCTGTAGTTACCATCCTATAGCTCACTGTTGTGTTGGATAGAAAATAAACAAATAATTTGCTTGCCACCATTCGTATCTTTTTGCTAATAATCCTTATCAGTTTCCTCACTTGATGCTTGTTCATGAATATCTCATTGCCCCATACGAAAAAAGGGTCGATGCGTGGATCCTTGCCAATGGCATATGTACCTACAAGCAACAAGTCAATATTAGAAGCTAACAAGTGTCCAGGCCTGGATCTATATGCACTACATTATGG
>NC_057805.1:28586701-28609024 GCF_018294505.1 Triticum aestivum
GTACAAGCCGAGGGATGAAACTAACCTCGGCGGAAAATGGTGGCCACTCCCGTTGTTGTCCTGCATAAGTAGTGGAAAGGCATGATAAGTACAACAACCTTAACATCAAACAAATATTGCGAAGGTAAACAACATCATCTCCAAATGATAGCTTGAATGTGTTGGTTTCAGCATGCTGTTAAAGCACATATAAAATGGAAGGCAATGTTACCGACAACAGGCTTAACAGCCATCAAATATTGCAATTCAAACTGGTATTGCTGAAAATGAATAGAACGTAGGTAATGCTTAAACATCATATTGGATAAATATATAAAACTGAAATAAAGGGCATGTGTTAACTACACCAGGCATAACTGGAACCAAATATAGCCGTTCAAACTGGTATTGATGTAGTCGAGCGGCACAGTTCTCACTGCAATCAACCAAACAAGCAAATACAGATAAATAGGGCATATGCTTGAAAACTGGACAAATGCTCACTGCAACCAACCTAACAAGCAAATACAGATAAACAAGGATCTGCTCGAAAACTAGAAAAATGCTCACTACAACCAACCTAACAACCAAATACAGATAAACAAGGCAACTGCTTGATAACTGGACAAATGCTCACTGCAACCAACCTAAGAACCAAATACATATAAACAAGGCATCTGCTCGATAACTGGAAAAATGCTCACGGCAACCAACCTAACAACCAAATACAGATAAACAAGGCATCTACTCACTATAAACAACCAAATACAGCCACTCGTGAAACTGAAGTGGACAATGCATACTTAAACATCACATAGCCCTATTGGACAATATATTTTTGCATAACTGAAATAATTAAACACGACAGAGTTAAACACCGCATGGCAAATGCTACTACAACAAAGGGTATGGGTTGGCAAGCTAGAAAAGGTAAGATTTGCTGATAGGATGTTGCCTCACATGTCATGGACGGGATCCTTCCAGTTGGAAGAGCACAAACCCATGGTGCGCTCTCTAATGTCATAGATGGGTTGTTTCACCTAGGAAGAAACTTTGTGGGTGCCCTCCTCGTGGTCGTGGTCAATGAGATCTGACTTGGCAATTGAGGATCCCAAGCTGCCACCATAGAACTTGTCCTTCAAAAATGACAAAATCGGCTCGATGGCGTACTGATAACCCACAAGTATAGTGGATCGCAACAGTTTTCGAGAGTAGAGTATTCAACCCAAATTTATTGATTCGACACAAGGGGAGCCAAAGAATATTCTCAAGTATTAGCAGCCGAGTTGTTATTTCAACCACACCTGAAAGACTTAATATCTGCAGCAAAGTATTTAGTAGCAAAGTAGTACGGAAGTAACAGTAATGGTGGCAAAAGTAACAATAGCAGTTTTTTGCAATTGTAACACTGGCAACGGCAAAGTAACTAAGCAAAGATCAATATGTGAAAAGCTCGTAGGCAATGGATTAATGATGGATAATTATGTCGGATGGCATTTATCATGCAACAGTTATAAACTAGGGTGACACAGAACTAGCTCCAATTCATCAATGTAATGTAGGCATGTATTCCGTATATAGTCATACGTGCTTATGGAAAAGAACTTGCATGACATCTTTTGTCCTACCCTCTCGTGGCAGCGGGGTCCTAATGGAAACTAAGGGATATTAAGGCCTCCTTTTAATAGAGAATCAGAACAAAGCATTAGCACTTAGTGAATACATGAACTCCTCAAACTATGGTAATCACCAAAAAGAATCCCAATTGTTGTCACCTTAGGGTATGCGGATCATAACTCGTAATAGGTGTCTACAACTTGCAAGATCGGATCAAGAACACAAATATATTCATGAAAACATAATAGGTTCAGATCTGAATTCATGGCACTCGGGCCCTAGTGACAGGCATTAAGCATAGCAAAGTCATACCAACATCAATCTCAGAACATAGTGGATACTAGGGATCAAACCCTAACAAGACTAACTCGATTACATGATAAATCTCATCCAACCCATCACCATCCAGCAAGCCTACGATGGAATTACTCATGCACGGTGGTGAGCATCATGAAATTGGTGATGTAGGAAGGTTCGTGATGATGATGGCGAGGGATTCCCCTATCTGGAGCCCCGGACGGACTCTAGGTCTGCCCTCCCGACAAAGAACAGGAGGTGGCGGCGGATCCATATCGTAAAACGTGATGAATCCTTCTCTCTGATTTTTTTCTCCCCAAACGTGAATATATGGAGTTGGAGTTGAGGTCGGTGGTGGTCTAGGGGACCCATAAGGTAGGGGGCGGGCCCCCCACCTGTCGGCATTCTGGGAATGGGGGTATCCAGACTTGCCGTCCTATGACCCATGGCGTGGCTCCATTGACGGCCTGGTACGGCCCAGTTTCAGCATCGACAACTCAAGACCCTCGCGAGGCGGACGACACCAAGACCTCCACGGTGGGCGGCCTCCTCAGGCTGGCTCCCGAGGCGCGGAGATCTCAATGCAAGGCTCACCTCGCGAGGTCCAGATGACGTGAGCCATGACGACCAAGGACAAGCAGGCGCCAGCGGGCGCAGTGTACCAGTTTCCTCTTTGGTGCTAAGAAGGCAAGCGCAGGCACGGAGTCCCGAGGAATCAAGCAAAGGTTTCGATTCCAGTGTAACAGGAGCTGGACCGCCAGGACGGCAGGACGGGGGTCATCGCCGAGCCCACCACGGCGACACGTCCAGAGGCTTTTTGCAGGCGAAGACTACATTTGTCAGGATAGCTTGTACTAGCTGTACCCCTTTGAATTTGGCCGTTGTGGGATCCCTTCCCGCCTACATTTGGGAAGAGGACCAAGGCCACTATAAATAGGACTTAGCCACCACCATAGACGGGGGGATCATTTAGATAATCCTCTCACCCACCAGCTCACTCGAGCCCAAGAACTCCTCTCCTCCGGAGGTTGTTTGCCATTGTACTAGTTCATCCTCTGCCCCTCGAGGCAAATCCACCACAAAGCTGGAGTAGGGTATTACACCACAGGTTGGCCCGAACCAGGATAAACGGTTGTGTCTCTTTTACATTCAGTTCATCGAGCTAGGCCTTGAGATTGGCGAGTAGGCAGACTGGGGAGGACGAGTTCTTCGCACGCACCCCAGAGTTCGAACCTCTCAAGGGTCTGCAGAACCCTGAATCCGACATTTGGCGTGCCAGGTAGGGGTGCATCGGAGCCTCTCTTCTTCCAGTCGGTCCGCCACCACCCTGCGGTTCTGATAACTGACGATCCGAGGGCTCATATCGAGCACTGGGCTGCTTGGCCTGCCCGGGCAGTGCCGTCCGCCCAAGGGGATCTCCACTCAATGCTCCAGGCGGCTCACGCGCCGCCCAACACCGCCGGACGTGGGCGGCGTTCAGGCTACGCCACGGCAATGGTGCCACACACCTGCCGGGAGCAGGCGAACATGCGAGCCGCGCTCATCGTGGCACGAGAGCTGCTGTGTTGCAGGTTGGCGGAAGGCGGCCGCGACGCCCTACTGGAGCAGGTCACCGAGCTTCTTGTTGCCGCCTACAGGGGCGCAACACCTTTCTGGACCCTGCCCAAACCACTGGTTATGGCGGGGGCACGTGCCGGACCCTGCCGTGCCCGCACACCCCCTGGAGCGCCTGGGAGACTCGACAGCATCAACACGGCCCTCAGCGCCGCTCGTCCCACCTCGACTGCGTCGCCTCCAGGTGAGACAAGCTCGGGCAGTCCCTCGCGGGGCCGCACCAGGACGCCGCCCAACGGTCTCCAGAGCTTGGCGCCGGGCTCGGCAGCCCATGATGCACGGCACCCAGGCGATGGCCATGGTGCGGTAATCTCAGACACCTACGTGCCTCTCATGATGGACCTGATGTACACACCGACGGAAGGTCCTCGCCCGTTCCCCGAGCTAGGCTGGGTAGCGGGAACGCAAGAGGCTGAGGCCTTCCACGAGCCGCCCGAAAGCTTCACCGACCCCTTCAACAACGATAGCCGCTGGGTGCAACCAACATCTCAGGATCATGATTACGCTAACCATGGAATGCAGGTGAACCAGGCCACATCGACATCCAGAGACCCCAGAGCGATGGACCCGCTCCAAGCAGGAGAAGTGCACTAGGGCCTGTGCGGGGGGAGCCTGGAGCCAGGGCCTCCCCCGCATCGCATGGAGCAAGGCGCTGCACATAGGTAGGTCCTCCGCCGAGGAAGGCACCGGCGAGCCCTTCCCCCCAGTGGAGGGCCTGCGGTCGTTGAGGGCGCCGCTCGGGTCCCCCTTGCCCCTTGGTCTTGTCCTGGTTTCCGGATGCCCCAACGGTGGTAGGGGGTGGTGCAGGGCGGGGCCCTCATTAGACGACATGAAGCAAGGCCCATGCCTGTGTAGGTCTCCGCTCGTGACACTCTCACGTAATAATGAGTGGGGCTGTACACGCCCCGTAGTCTCCTGAGTGCCGCCCTCCGGCCTCACGGGGCTCCCACCCACGTCCAAGTGGAAGCACCATGCTCCGTGCTGGCCGTCGACACTGTCCCCCAATGACTATGCTCACGCCCGTGAAAGCACTTAGCTCCCCGCTGGTGAGAAGACAAGAAGACTAGCTAGGTGGCGGACGTGGCCGTTTGCTTTTGTCTCCTTTTCTGTAACTCGATTCGCCGCCCTTTGCACTAAGATTTGAAGTTCTTTGTGTTTATCAAAAATGGGGGGAGTTTTCTCTTGATTTGTGTTGGTCTCTTGCTTTCTAGTTACGCGTTTTTCTAAAGGGGGGCATGCCTGCTTCCCCCCTGCGAGTGCCTCGCGAGTGGGTGTTGGGTGTGGTATGCGCACGCCAAGCACACTCGGGCAAGCCTGAGCGACGACAAGCCCCCTTGGGTCAAGGACGCAATCGTCGCAGGATCACCACGCGCATACCTTGCCGAGACCCGGCAATCGGCTCCTCGCGAGGCCCAATGGGGTGGGCCAACATGCTTCCCAGGGGACCTAAAACCTCGCGAGCCTCCAGGGGCTTGCCTCAGGAGGAAGATGCGACCAAGACGCCAGGATTCACTCAGGACCTACGAAACCAAGATAAGTCGTAGTAACTACCCCGCTCTAGAGCCCGCGGGCCCACGACGGCACATCCCAAACCCTGTCTTTTAAAAGGCGTTTCATCATTTCATACATTACACTGGCCCCCCCCTTTCAAAATGCTTTCACGCCCCGCGGGGCTGTGCTCGAATTTTTTTTCGTGCAGGTTAAGGCAAAAAGGAAATGCGGGCCTAGCCGGAAGTGCTCTGTCGGTGTACAAAAGTAGGTGCTCTCCTTTTGACCCCTTTACTCCTGCACGGGCAGTCAGAGTCGCGCGCCACGGCCACACTTAGCAGGGCAGAGGAGGTGTCATGCCTAAAGAGACTCAAAGGTCCCACCAAGGATAGAACTGCATGTTGACACGCTTTTGCAAGGTGGATATCATTATATCAACATTACATAATAGAAGGGGATACATACAAGGCATACAAATGCCGAAAGGATACATCAATACATCATACATAAGATCAACTCCGACTATGGACGAAACAAAAACAGAAGCTCAAACGACATCCACCCTGCTAGCCCAGGCTGCCGACCGGGAACCTATCCCCTAATCGAAGAAGAAGCCGAAGAAGAACTCAAAAACAAGTAAACATCGCTCTCTCATCATGATCATCACAATATCTGTACCTGCAACTGTTGTTGTAGTAATTTGTGAGCCGCGAGGACTCAACAATCCCATTACCATGGGTATCAAGACTAGCAAAGCTTAATGGGTAAGGAAGGGGTAAAGTGGTGAGGTTGCAGCAGCGACTAAGCAAGTATGGTGGCCAACATACGCAAATAAGAGCGAGAAGAGGAGCAACGGAACGGCCGTGAAGCTAGCAATGATCAAGAAGTGATCCTGAACTCCTACTTACGTCAAACATAACCTGTTGGGGATATAACTACTGGCGTAACCCGCCCAGGAGGGGCCGGGTTACGTTATGGCGATTCATCATATGAAGCCCAATATCAAGCTTGAAGATGGTGGTTCAATAAAGGGCCTAAAGCCCGTAGGCGACTTAAAGCTTGTGGTGATAAACCGCCGTAGTGGCATGACTTGTGTTGTATGGCAAGATTAACTAGTCACCAAGCCGGACACTGTTTATGAGCCGGCCGGGACTCTGTAGGCCGCGGAGCGTCAGCCTGTGTATATAAGGGGACGACCCACCAGCGGCTTAGGGTAAGCAACATCAAATCGATAGCCGGGCATAGCGGATTCACTCCCTGTTCATCGAAACCCTAGCAATTCCACCTCAACTGGAGTAGGCTTTTACCTTCACCGTTAGGGGCCGAACCAATATAACCCTCGTGTCCTTTGTCCCGCTTTAACCCCTTTAAGCTTCCTAGTTGCGATGGCTCCACGACTAAGTCCTTCCACGAGGACATCTGCCGTGACAATTCCACGACAGTTGGCGCCCACCGTGGGGCCAGCGCATGGTGGATTTGAGTTCTTGAAGGGCAGCTTCGAAGGGCTCAAGGGATACGCTGTGGGCCGGATGACCAAGAGTCGTCGCGGCAAGCTCTACATCGACGACGCAGGCTGGGGCCCCGACGCCGACTCAATCGAGTATGGGTACCGGGTCCCCTTCGGCGGAATCCACATTTTCATTGGCAAGATCGGCGAGCCGGGCCCTGAGCCGGACATCTGCGCCAACCTCGTCGAGACGGCTCAGCGTGCGAGACCCGCCCGGACTCTGCCTGCCTTGAAGCGTGCCTTCATGGGATGCATCCACGGAGGACTCTCTGAAGGATCTACATCTGGAGGTGAGACGGCCATCTGTTCTGATGGTGAATTGTCCACAGGTGAGACGGACTCGTTGTATCAACTTCAAGACGGCAGGCTCGGGGGTTGTTCCGATGGCGACAGTATTCCGGACCCCTTTGAGCCGCCAAGCCGGGTTGGAATCTTCATGGCCGCCACGCAACCTGTTCAAAACTCCGCCGCTGCGGCAGGAGGCCCTGTGCACTCGCCGGCTCAGGTGCTGATGGATCTCACGGATAAGATGACTGCCCTGTTAACCGCCACGGTCGTCCCGGCGGATCAAGATCAACATGATGCAGAAGTGGCGCAGTTAAAGCTGGATATAGTGCAAGCCAAGGAAGATCTGGCAGCGGAAGGAGTCAGGATGGCTACAGAGCGGGCGGCTCTGGACGCCCGAACTCAGCTAATTCAGGCGCAGTCTTTACGGCTCACAATGGATCAGAATGCATCCAATGAGGTCATGAGAAGGAGGCATAAGAAGGCTCAATCTCGGCTCCCTCCGGTTTATGATCCTCGAAACCTCTTCAACACGCCCGGTGCAGGGCCTAGTAACCCGCTAGAGACGAATCATATCACGGCACCCGGGGTTGGAACGCTGGTTCAGCCACAAGTAATGGGGCCTCCCCGTGTGAATACTGCCCTACCTCAATATGTACCGATACCACCGGGTCATTATTCTAACCCATTGGAAAACATGATCGCTGCAGCGGCACGACTGGCGGCTCTCCCGGCCGAGGGCGATTCTCCAATGGCGGTCGAAACCCGCAGGGTCAGAGAACTTCTTCAGACGGCTTTGGCGCAACAGGAGGCATATTCATCTAGCCGGGACAGGATTCACTCAACCCCTCGTCAGGCAATTCGTCAAAACCGGAGTCCTAGTTATAGCAGACACATGGTTTCGGTGGCCGGCTCAAGCAACGCCCGGTGCCGTGACTTGTCAGGTGGGTATGGCCCGGCGCATAACGGAGCCTTTAACGTGCTAGATCAAGATAGAGCACGTCAAGAGGCTGAGCAGGCGGCTCACCTGACAGCTTACCAGCCCTTTCCGGTTTACCCGACGGCTTCTATCGAGGCAGGCGTAGCTACGAGGACCGAAGGTGTCCCTTGTCTGGTGCCGGCTCTCCGTAACGAACATCTACCCAAAGATTTCAAAGGACCTAGGAAGGTGCCTAATTACACGGCTGACTTGCAGCCCGGAGCATGGATTGAAAGCTACGAGATGGCCATGGAGTTGCTGGAGGTCAGTGACGCGGCGATGGCCAAATACTTCACCATGATGTTGGATGGGACTGCCCGCACTTGGTTGAAGGGACTGCCTCCTAATTCCATCGGGTCATGGGCAGAGCTGAAAGCCCGGTTCATCCAAAACTTCAAAAATACATGCAAGCAGCCTATGTCAATTGTGGATTTGACTAGCTGCAAGCAGCAAGAAGGTGAATCTACAACCCATTGGGTGCACCGGGTCAAGGAAATAATACATTTGTCTGATAAGATGGATGCCGCTTCTGCAGTCTTAATGTTGGAGCAAAATTGTCGTTTTCCGCCCCTGAAGATGAAGCTCGGGCGGCTCAAGCGCGAGTGCAATGATATGGGTACGCTGATGGCGGCTCTGGTCAAGTACGCCGGCTCTGATAGTACCAAGGATCCCGCGTCTGATGATGAAAAGACAGGGAAGGGAAAGAAGAATGGCAGCGGCAAGGGCCCTCAGCATAACCCGACGAATCAAGGAGGTAATAAACGTAAAGCTGATGATAGTCCGGAGTTTGTGGCTAACACCAACGCGCAGGGTAACAATCACCGATGTAAGGGGAGACCACCTCCCTGATCTGGCGGGTCCGGCCCAACACTTGAGCAATTGTTGAATGAGCGTTGTCCAAGGCACGACACTAGGGAGAAGCCGGCCACTCATCTATGGAAGGACTACACGATCATGAAGGCTTACAAGAATTCCAGCATGTTCGACGGTAATAATGGATAGGGCGGCGGCTCAGGTGGCGGCGGCTTCCATGGCCAGGGCGGCGGCTCAAATTCCAATTTTCAGAATTCTCAAGGTAATCACGGTGGTTCTAACCAGCAATCTGGCCAGGGTAATCAACAACAGCAGCAGGGGGATACCAGAACCATCCAAAGCAGCTCAGTAGTGGACAGTATCATGTGTTTACTACCAGTTTGTGCAAGCGAGACCAGAAGCTTTATAAGAGGGCTGTGAACGCTGTTGAGCCGGCAGTTCCACATTACTTGGGATGGTCTGAGCAGCCTATTGTATGGAGTTGGGAGGATCACCCTCCCCGGGTTGATAATCCGGGCCACCTGGCCTTGGTGGTGGCTCCTCAGGTTGGTGGGTATAAATTCACTAAAGTGCTCATGGATGGAGGCACTAGCATCAACATCCTCTATTATGAGACCTTCCGTCGCATGGGATTAACTGACAAAAACCTCAAGCAATCCAATACTGTCTTCCATGGCGTGGTGCCCGGTAAATCGGCATATCCAGTTGGCAGGATCGAGCTGGAGGTAGCCTTTGAAGATGAGTACAACTCCAGGGCAGAAAAATTTACTTTTGAGGTGGTCAAGATCAGAAGCCCGTACCATGCTCTGTTTGGGCGGCCGGCTTACGCCAAGTTCATGGCACGACCGTGTTACGTATATTTGCAGCTCAAGATGCCGGGTCACAGCGGGACCATTACGGTTCATGGCAGCCGAAAGATAGCTTTGGAGTGCGAGGAAGGTGACGCTGCTTATGCCGAATCTGTTTGTGCGACAGAGGAATTAAAGTTTTACAAGGATAATGTTGACCCGGCAGATATGACGTCTTTGAAAAAGCCGACCACAGAGCATGAGCCGGTAATGAAATTTAAGCCGGCCGAAGAGACTAAGCTTATTGACTTTGTTCCAGGCGACTCATCTAAGCAGTTCAGCATCAGTGCCAATCCGGATCCTAAATAGGAAAGCGCGCTCATCGAGTTCATCCGTGAGAACTGGGACATCTTCGCATGGAAACCTTCGGACATGCCAGGTGTACCGAGAGAACTCGCTTAGCACACTCTTAACGTTGATCCAAAATTTAAGCCAGTCAAGCAGTTTCTTCGACGGTTTAATGAGGAGAGGCGTAAAAACATTGGTGAGGAAGTAGCCCGGCTCCTAGCGGCCGGGTTCATCGTTGAAGTCTTCCATCCAGAGTGGTTGGCTAACCCGGTGCTCGTGCTCAAGAAGAACGGCACCTGGCGTATGTGTGTGGATTGTACAGATTTAAACAAAGCTTGCCCGGCTGATCCCTTCGCTCTCCCTCGTATTGATCAAATTATTGATGCCACGGCGGGTTGTGAGCGTTTGAGTTTTTTGGATGCTTACTCTGGTTATCATCAGATCAAAATGGCAGTTAAGGACCAAGAGAAGACGGCGCTCATTACTCCATTTGGAGCCTTCTGTTATGTGTCTATGCCTTTTGGGCTCAAGAGCGCCCAGGCGACTTACCAGCGGTGCGTGCAAAATTGTCTTCATGATCAGATTAGGCGCAACGTTCATGCCTATGTGGATGATATTGTGGTGAAATCCAGAGAGAATGAGACCTTGATAGACGATCTGAGGGAGACCTTTGGTAATCTCCAGGTCTACAAGATGATGCTTAACTCGGCCAAGTGTGTTTTTGGCGTTCCTGCAGGCAAGCTCTTGGGTTTTCTGGTTTCTAACAGAGGCATTGAAGCTAACCCGGAGAAGATCAAGGCAATCACCTCTCTGGCTAAGCCGGCGTGCGTAAATGACGTCCAACGTCTGGCGGGTCGTATCGTTGCTTTAAGCCGGTTTATAAGCCGGTTGGGCGAAAAGGTCATACCACTGTATCAGATGATGAAGAAAACATATAACTTTGTCTGCAGTGATGCTGCCAATGCCGCTTTTGAAGATTTGAAAAGGCAGTTAGCTGAGCCGCCGGTTCTTGCTGCTCCAGTTGATAAGGAGCCCTTATTATTGTATGTGGCCGCTAACACACGAGCCGTCAGTGTGGCCATCGTGGTGGAGCGCAACGAGGCGGGTAAGGAACATCCGGTTCAGCGGCCGGTTTACTACGTCAGCGAAGTACTTATTGAGTCCAAGCAACGGTATCCACATTGGCAGAAGCTTGTTTATGGGGTGTTCATGGCCAGCTGGAAGCTTAAGCAATATTTCCAGGGCCACTCTATCACTATGGTTAGTTCTGCTCCTTTAGGAGATATCATCCAAAACAGAGAAGCCATAGGAAGAGTCGCTAAGTGGGCCACTGAACTTGGGCCTCATGGTGTAAAATATGTGCCACCCACTGCTGTTAAATCTCAGGCATTGGTAGATTTCATCAACGATTGGACAGAGTTGCAGATGCCTGAAGAGAAGCCGGATAACACCTACTGGACTATTCACTTCGACGGGTCCAGGCAATTGGAGGGCTCGGGGGCTGGAGTCGTGTTAGCTTCCCCTCGAGGTGACAAATTTTGTTATGTGCTACGGTTGATGTTTCCCTGTACTAACAATGCAGCTGAGTACGAGGCCTTGCTCCACGGCCTTCGGATGGCTAAGGAGATGAGCTTAAGCCGGGTAAGGTGCTTTGGCGACTTAGATTTGGTGGCTCAATAAGTATCAGGCAAGTGGGATTCCAAGGACCCCCTTATGGCGGCTTATCGCCGTGAAGTTGATGCCATTGCCGGGCATTTTCAGGGTTCCCAAGTGGAGCACATTGACCGCAGAAAGAATGAGGCGGCTGATGCCTTGAGCCGGCTGGGCTCTCAGCGGAAGCCGGTGCCGCCTAATACTTTCTTGGATATTCTGCATAACCCTTCTGTCAAGTTACCTACAGAGGAAGACTTGGCTGTTCCTGACCCAGAAGCACAGTTGGTGGCGGCTCTTCATGTCATCCCAGATTGGACAGTGCCGTATTTGGCTTACGTGACCCGAGGAGAATTTCCTGAGGATGAAACTTTGGCCAGACAGATAACCTGACGGTCTAAGTCAATGATAATTGTCAATGGCGAGTTGCATCATCGCAGTGTCACTGGGGCTTTTCAGCGTTGTGTTTCTTGTGAGGAAGGTCAAGACATCTTACGTGAGATTCACGAGGGGGATTGTGGCCATCATGCCGACTCAAAATCCCTTGTGGCCAAAGCATTTCGTCATGGTTTTTATTGGCTGACGGCTCATGCTGATGCAGAGGACTTAGTCAGTAAATGTGACGGTTGTCAGAAGTTCTCAAGACGCGCTCACGTGCCGGCTCAAGAGTTGAGGATGATTCCGATTACTTGGCCGTTTGCAGTCTGGGGGCTCGATATGGTTGGGCCTTTCAAAAGGTCCAAAGATAAGAAGACCCACTTATTGGTGGCGGTTGACAAATTCACAAAATGGGTTGAGGTAGAGCCAGTTAGTAAGTGTGATGCAGCCACAGCGGTTCAGTTCATGAAAAGGTGATATTTCGCTTTGGTTTTCCACACAGCATTATAACTGACAACGGTACTAATCTGTCTAAAGGCGCCATGGAAGAATTTTGTCAACGAGAGCATATTCGGCTTGATGTTTCATCAGTGGCTCACCCCAATACAATGGTCAAGCTGAGAGAGACAATCAGGAAATCTTGAAAGGCATCAAACCCCGGCTTTTGGTTCCCCTGCAGCGGACGCCGGGTTGTTGGGTGGAGGAATTACCCTCTGTAATATGGAGCGTCAATACTACTCCTAACAGGTCTATGGGTTATACGCCTTTCTTCATGGTTTACGGAGCCGAGGCGGTTCTCCCTAGTGATATCCGTCATGAATCGCCCCGCGTGGCTGCTTATGTTGAGGCGGAAAATGAACAAGTGCGTCAGGATGCTCTTGACTTGTTGGACGAACAGCGTGACGTAGCAGCAGCTCGCTCGGTGATTTACCAACAGGACTTGCGCCGCTATCACAGCCGCCAGGTTAAGTCCAGAACCTTTCAGGAAGGTGATTTGGTGCTCCGGCTCATCCAGGATCAAACAGATGTATGCAAGTTATGCCCACCTTGGGAAGGGCCCTTTGTGGTCAGCAAGAACTTGCACAACGGGTCATACTACCTTATCGACGTTCGAGAGCACAAAGATTCACGTAAGTCGGAGGAGGAGACCCGTCGGACGTGGAATATCGCTCATCTTCGGCCTTACTACACTTGAGCCACCGGCTCTCATAATGTACATATTTCATTGACAATGTATATATTATGATAAATAATAAAGCAAGACCTCTGTCCTTTTCCCCCCTCAAAGGTAAATGTGTCATTGTTGTTTTCATTATAATCTCACATGATCACTTGGGGGCTGATCCGGCTTATGATCGTATTCGAATCTAGCCGTTAAATATATGATCATTTGCGGGCTTCCTGTTCAAACATAGGTCGTATTCGAACCAAAGAGAACATAGCTGTCGGTACCCTCTTGATCGGCACACTGCCAATCTCACTGGGGGGCTTCTTGATCGTATTCGAATCATAGCTCAACCCCCTTTGGGAACCGACGTGGATCGTATTCGAATCAGCGTCGTTAAACAACTCTCAAGGTCATTTGGGGGCTTCCTGTTCAAACATAGGTCGTATTCGAACCAAAGAGAACATAGCTGTCGGTACCCTCTTGATCGGCAACGCCAAAGCCACTGGGGGCTATATGACTGTATTTGAATCTTAGCTTAACCCCTTTGGGACGGTTTTCTGATCGTATTCGAATCAGAAGGCTTAAAGTTTTTTGAAGTCTCTTTTTGCAAACAATTTTTTGGATTTTACTTGAAGTTCTTTTGATCATATCTAAAGTGTTCAAGGATGGTTTTTATTCCACCGGCTTAACCCTGATCAATAAAGTTGATAGCACATAATAAACATCATATGTGCTGGTAAACCGGAGTTGGGTTCTCACCCTCATTGTTCGGATCACATAAACCGGCAGTGTAATCGAAGGATCGCAGGTATGCTGTTATGATTATGTCTCAAAGATATAATTGAGAACCGGTTTTTTATGATTTTTTGATTCATACTCCGGGTTATATGTAAAATATATGACCCTCTAGGCGATAAGCCGCCAAGGGACTTGTGATTTATTCTCTACACAGGACAATTAAAGCATCTCTTTAAACATAAGGAAAGCAGAGGATCAGCATAATACGGGGGAATATAAGATGGCGGCTTAAGAAGTGTTGAGCGCCACACAAGTGCGCGATGGCACAACAAAATTAAGTGTTTTTCCACCCTAGTACATGACTCCCCGAGTCCAAATAATGAAGCATTGTTTTTCATCAAGACATACATATGAGCCGCCTGAGGGATTAAAGGTGTTGTTGGCCTGAAGCTTCCGGTTCATCCCTTTCCGCTCCTCCGTCTGTTTCCCTGTCCTGGAAGGTTGATGATTTCCAGTCGATGCCACTCAAGGCTTCAAATTTAGCTTCATCATCAATTAACCCGGCCGGATCAACTTCAGGGGCGAAGGTATGCTTACGAATTGGAGGGATCAGGCTGATTGCTTCATAACGTGGTGTTGGGATTCTCTGATTCTCGGTGTCGATCATAACCCGGTTGGTATTTGGTAAGGTCCGTATCATTACCGATCAGAGTGGCCACAGGGCGTATGTCCTTCACGCAAGCGGCGAAATCCTTCTGGTCAAATGGGGTGTCGTCCTCCTTCAAGCTGGGATACCCAAGGGCGATGTCGGCCGAGTCTAGCTCCGGTAGCCACGCCTTGGCCCGGCTTAATGCGGCTATGGCTCCGGCTCTTGCAGAAGCTCATCTTAATTCCTGGAACCGTTGGGGTAGCATGGCAAGCCGTCTTGGTACATCCGCCAGATGAGTGGGAACTTCATTCGACAAAGCCACGACGGCTAAGGCATGTTGTGACCCGGTGTAGAGTTGTTCCACCAGGGTATAAACGGCCTTCAACTTTGTCAGCATGCTTTGGTTAAGATTGGAACTCCTGGGGCCTGCATTACAAAGTCAGGTGAGCTAATGACAATTGAGATACTTGTTGAAAAAGATTTAAACTAGCTAACACTTGCAGAGTAACTTACCAAAGATTCTGAGACCATCTGAGATACATGGCGTTTTATACCGGATAACTCGGCGGTTGTTTCTGCAAGAGTAGCCTCCGCTTGTTCAGCCCGGTTGAGCAAAACGACCTTTTCATCAGCCCACGCCTTTTTCTCTGCTTCAAACTTCTTTTTCAGTTTTTCTTGTTCGGATACACTGAATTCACTTGGAATTGGCCTTTTGGGTCTCACTCTCTTGAGTTTTCAGGCGAGTCTTCAGGTCAGAGATCTCCGATTCAAATTGATTAATGGCGGCCTGTATAAAGGCTGGGTTACAGTAGGGTCATCATAATGCAACATTAAGTCCCAAGCACTTTGCAAGCAAAGATACTTGGCACTTGGGGGCTAATGTATGCTGAAGAGCTCTATTTACAGTGGCGGTTCATGGAAATAAGTCCCAAGCACTTTGCAGGCAAAGGTACTTGGGACTTGGGGGCTAATGCATATTGTTGTTCAAGTACTTGGTTAAAACACGGTGAGGACCGTTTCAAACATTCTGTCTAAGCCAGCCCTTGGGCGCTACCGGATAAGCCGGTTTTCTTGCATATATTACTAAGCTGGTGTTAAGTCTACAACATATTTCATCATAAGCAATAGACTTGGGGGCTGGTATAGTAAGGATAATTAAGGAATAGAAACGAGAGTTATACCTCATAATTTTGGTGTAGCTGTTTCACCATATCAATTTCCAGGTCACGGCTGTTGTGCACTTGATTTACATAACCAGAGACAATTTCTCCAATACTCAGATGAGCGTAATCAGAGACATCCAGCTTGGCTTTGCGGCGTTCCAGAAGTTCTTCCTTGGCAGAGCACTTGGCCAGCACGGTGGGTCTCCCCGGTTCAGCAAAGTCAGTCCGGATGATTTCGACGTCCGGGTCATCCGCCTTGGCCAGGCTAGGGATCTCCGGGTTATCAGAACCTTCCATGGCTTGTTCGATAGATGGATCAGTGGTAGGAGTTGGAATATCATGGGCTGGTTCAGGCGGCGGCTCATGAGCAGAGGTATCAGGAGCAGCCGTTCTGAGCTCCGGTTCAGTCAAGATCGGCTCTTCGACCGGCTTACTTTTCTTCGCCCTCTTGCCGGGCTTTACTTGTACATTGGAAATCAAAGGGTTAGTACAAAAACATGAGTAAGATAAGCACAAGATAAACAGATTATCATTACCCTGGAGCGGTTTTGAAAGCCAGCATGCTAGACTGCATCGATTCGCCGGAGGAAGGTGAAGTCCCCTAATAGTTTGAGTCAGAAGAATTGAGTGGTTGACGAGTGAAACCCGCCAAAGGATACAAAGAATGTAATCATAGGTAACCTCAGTCCGGCGTTTTCTTGTTACATTGGGTAAGCCGGAGGAGAGGTCCGCATCTTTACTGGTCCGGGTCTGCCTCCGACTCTCGTGAATCTGTCGCTTCAAAAGAAATTGAGGATCTTGATAAGCTAAAGGATGTGAAAATCTTACTTTCCGGGTTACTCTTCGGACTTTCTGTCTCGGCAAAGGCTCGGAGTCGGAGGAAATTATAGTTACCTCATCAATCATTGCATGACTCGCTCCTGTATCCTCCTGCTGATAATCAGTGTCATTAAGATGCTTAAAGAAGGAGCCTAAAGAGTCAAGAGCTACCTCTGACTCGGAGGTATCCTCCAGATGAAGCATATCCGAGGCGCTAGGTTTGTTCCCCTTCTTGCGGGCAGCAGCTTTCCTGGCGGCTTTCTTAGCTTTTCTGGCTTTCTTTGCAGCCTCATGGTCATACTTGACCTTCCAAAATTTATCTTTAGCCTGTAAATTACAACAAAGGTTTTTGAGTAAAGACGAAATTATCAAAGTGGAAGGTAAAATGCTCAAGTCAATGGTTTACCGCTGGAGCCGGGTTAGCCTTGCAGAAAGGGCTTAAGCCCACTTTCCCGCAATCTGCCATGCTCTTGTTCAGAAGAGACTTGGTCATATCATCAACAACATCTTCAGGTAAGTCGTCAGGACTGTGCCGTAGAGGATCATTTTTCTGGCCTGCATAATCGCACATCAAGCCGGGGCGGCAGCTCAAAGGAATAACCCGCCAGGCAATCCAAACCCGGACCAGGTCAATGCCGTTCAGGCCGTTCCCTAGAAGAGCTTTGACCTTGTTTATGGTGGGGGCAAGCGTTTGACGTTTAGCCGGAGACAGTTTATCTGGTAAGGGGTGAGTTGACTCCAGGCGCAGGGCGCGAAAGCCGGCCAGAGGGTTCTCATTAGCCGGAGAAGTGTCTCGACAATAGAACCATGTCTGGTTCTAATCTTTAGGGTGACTTGGCGGTTCGGCATAAGGGAAGAGACAGTCTCTCCGGCGCTGGATTGAGATTCCGCCAAGCTCCAAGCTGGGCCCATTGGCATGTTCGTTCTGACGGTTCAGATAAAATAACTCTCTAAAGAGTAGTAAGTTGGGTTCATCTCCAAGGTACACCTCACAGAACACTTGAAAATTGCAGATATCTGACACGGAATTGGGTCCGATGTCTTGAGGTCGCAGGTCAAAAAAGTGCAAGACGTCTCTGAAATTTTTTGAGCCGGGTGGAGCAAAGCCCCGGTTCATGTGATCAGTAAAAATGACAACTTCCCCGTCCTTGGGTTGAGGTTTTTCTTCTGTCGGATCAGGAGCGCGATGGGACATGACCTCCTTCTTCGGCAGATAACCAGTCTTCACAAAATCATTTAAGGTGTTATCGGTGATGATGGATCTAACCCAGTTGCATGTGACGGGTGCTTTGGGAGCCTTGGGCGGCATTATGAAGATGGAAGCCTATGACAAAGTAAAAATTTCCGGCTCAAATTTAAGCCAGAGAAAATATTTCAATTCATATTCAAGATGGCGGCTTATGAAGGGGCCTAATGACATATGGCTAATTGTGTCAGATTATTCAAGCCGCCATGGGCATCATAAGCAGTTAAGTTATTTAAAACCACTATGCGTGATCAGGATTATTGACTGAGCATTGCCTTTTTTAAACCGGCGATAAGAGTCGCCGTGGCTAACAGATACAATTTTTTGCCTAAGTGTTGCACAAACAAGTTTCACAGGTTGCATCTGTTATTTTGGATCAAACGGTCATTCAGAAAAGAAAATATTCTAGACCTAAAAACTGGTACAGATGAGTTCATGAGTTCTAATGAGGCCTTTTTTGCAAGCAAAAGGGATCTGCTAGTATCAAAAATGGACGCGAAACAACTACCGCATGAGTTCCATACTACTTTTGGATCAAATGAGGCCGCGGTGAAAGAACTACGAAGAAACCGTGATGAACCACGAAGAACACAGAAGAACATGCAAACCCTAATGCAGATCTGAGGTGCGGTAAGGAGAAGACTTACAGCTGCAGATTTACTGCGGATGGTCACCGCCGTTCTCTGGACTGACTCAGGTTGATGCAGCGGCCGAGGTTGAGGAAGATGAGATGCGTGGCGGCGGCGGCGGAGCTCGAGTAGCAGCAGGGTCGCGAGAGGAAGAAGACGATAGAAAGGGAGAGAATGAAGAAAGACCTAAGGGTCGCGCTTATTTATAAGGAACGACTGACAGAGAGGGCGCGAGAAACGTGGAGGCCAGACGTGGTTACCCAGCTACTCCGACGCCTCGATTTTTGGGATGGTCATTAAGATAAAGATCCGTTGGAATATGACAGAATAAAAAATGAATTTAATGGAAGATGACTACATGGCGGGTTATCATGAATCCAGAAGATGACGTCATGGCAGGTTATAACTTTTGCACAGACAGAAGCCAGAAGGTTTTTTGTTAAGGTATTGAAGATTGACATGAACCAGTTCAAATCAATCTGGGGCCTAATGTTGGGGATATAACTACTGGCGTAACCCGCCCTGGAGGGGTCGGGTTACGTAATGGCGATTCATCATATGAAGCCCAATATCAAGCTTGAAGATGGCGGTTCAATAAAGGGCCTAAAGCCCGTAGGCGACTTAAAGCCTGTGGTGATAAACCGCCGTAGTGCCATGACTTGTGTTGTAAGGCAAGATTAACTAGTCACTGAGCCGGACACAGTTTATGAGCCGGCCGTGACTCTGTAGGCCGCGGAGCGTCAGCCCGTGTATATAAGGGGACGACCCGCCGGCGGCTTAGGGTAAGCAACATTAAATCGATAGCCGGGCATAGCGGATTCGCTCCCTGGCCATCGAAACCCTAGCAATTCCACCTCAACTGGAGTAGGCTTTTACCTTCACCGTAAGGGGCCGAACCAGTATAACCCTCGTGTCCTTTGTCCCGCTTTAACCCCTTTAAGCTTCCTAGTTGCGATGGCTCCACGACTAAGTCCTTCCACGAGGACATCTGCCGTGACAATTCCACAACATAACCCAAAAACCGTGTTCACTTCCCGGACTCCGCCGAAAAGAGACCATCACGGTTACACACGCGGTTGATGCGTTTTAGTTAAGTCAAGTGTCAAGTTCTCTACAACCGGACATTAACAAATTCCCATGTGCCACATAACCGCGGGCACGGATTTCGAAAGATAATACCCTGCAGGGGTGTCCCAACTTAGCCCATTATAAGCTCTCATGGTCAACGAAGGATATTCCTTCTCCCGGGAAGACCCGATCAGTCTCGGAATCCTGGTTTACAAGACATTTCGACAATGGTAAAACAAGACCAGCCAAGCCGCCCGATGTGCCGACAATCCCGATAGGAGCTGCACATATCTCGTTCTCAGGGAAACACCGAATGAGACTAGCTACGAGTAAAACCAGACCTCGAGTTTTCCACGAGGTGGCCCCGCAGGCAGTTCGGTTCGGACCAACACTTAGAGAAGCACGGGCCCGGGGGGTTAAAATAAATATGACCCTCGGGAGCGCGACTCCCTAGGGAAAAGAAATAGGTGATAGGCAAATGGTAAAACCAAGGTTGGGCCTTGCTGGACGAGTTTTATTCAAAGCAAACTGTCAAGGGGGTCCCATAAATCACCCAACCGCGTAAGGGACGCAAAAATCAAGGAACATAACACCGGTATGACGAAAACTAGGGCGGCAAGAGTGGAACAAAACGCCAGGCTTAAGGCCGAGCCTTCCACCCTTTACCAAGTATATAGATGCATTAATTAAATAAGATATATTGTGATATCCCACATAAACATAATCCAACATGGAGCAATCTTCATCTTCACCTGCAACTAGCAACACTATAAGAGGGGCTGAGCAAAAGCGGTAACATAGCCAAACAATGGTTTGCTAGGAAGGGTGACAAAGGTTAGAGGTGGTTTCATGGCAATTTGGGAGGCTTGAAGAGCAAGTGATAGGTAGCGCAGCATAGCGATAGAGTGAAGCAACTAGCATAGCAATGATAGTAATGAGATCCAAGGTTACAGTCATCTTGCCTAAAATCCCGCTGGGAAGAAGAACGAGTCCATGAAGAAGATGAAGCCACGAAGACGAACCAAGCGTAGACGAACGAATCCTCACGATCGCAACGAAACGGGAACTATCGAGAAGAAGCACACAACATGGTAAACACACCACACATGAACAAGGCATGATGCTCAATCAAGTATGATGCATGACAAGGCTATATGATGCTACTCATGGCAAGAGATGATGCATACAAGAGCAACACATCAAAGCAAGTTTAAATGAGGCCGGAACTAACATATAACAATTCCGGTAAGTCCTCATATGCAAATTTCGAAATTGGTCCAGATCTGAATAAACCTTATATTCAAGTTGTTAAACAGCAAGTTAATATGCACCAAGATAATCTACACGAAATTCTAGTAAAGTTACATATAAAGTTCATTTAGTTCGGAGCTACGGCCTAGAAGATATGAGCAAACTAAGTTAAACATGGCATTGATGCAAAATACATTCAAACATCAAGCAAACACCCCAAAACAAGGATGAAACAAGGTAATATGAAACTACATGCAAAACTAAGCAAGTTTCATATAGAGCATGCTCAAAACGGAGCAACGGTGCAACACATACACTCCAAACAAGACATAGCAACAATTTGTCCAAAACAGCAACTAGGCATCTTGCAAGCACCAAAGCAATATGATACATTACGTCAACATGATAACAAAAGGAATGGACATGATATACAGGTAGAGCATGACAAAACATGAACATTGAGCTGTCTCCATAAATCACTAGAACATGCTCAAAATGACATGGCAAGATTGCAAATAATAACAGTTTCACAGACTTAGCAGAAATCACTGGACATGGCAGAAATAACACCAGGTTGCAATGTTTAGAGCTATCAAACAACATGTTACAGAATCTATCATGGAAAAACAGAGCATAGAATGCTAATATTAAAGACAAAGAGCAAAACTCCCTTACTGAACTAATTCTAAAGATCAACAGAAAACATGGTAGCATCAATGCAAACATGGCAAGTGATATGACAGATTCAGACTTGGAAGAAAAAGAGAGCATGGCAGGAACAACGATAAGTAGGCATGTTGGTGAGCTTGAACAACTCACCACAGAGCAACACATGGCATGTGAAGTGAACCAACAGCAAGATGGCATAAATATGAAGCAAAGAATGGAAATAACATAGTCATAGGGTGCAAGGATCACCAGCAAAACACATGGCAAAACTGAACTTCATGTTAACAGGCTGACAGCAACATTATTTAGCAAGTTGAGAGCAAGTTTGCAACAAGCTAAAGCAGACTATAAATGCAAAAAAGGGCATGGGTGGATAGATTATAACATGTACAACAAAACATCCTTAGTGAACATCTCGAGATTGTGCATAGAATGACTTGTAGAAGCAGGTTATCATGGAATCACAAAGTTACAGCTACAGACTTAGCAGAAATAACCGAGTCACAGAAATCAACAACATCTTGGAGGCTACTTTGCATGCTTGTGCTAGTCACCACATAGATCACAAAACTACAGGACAAGCACCACTGTAAAGATGACATGATTAAGTTCAAAACACATGTAGAGCTCATACTCATAGGATGCACAAACAAAATGCAATGAAAAAGACAAATCACCAAGTTCTGTAAACAGACAGCAGTTCACATCATATAGCACTCTTGCAACGATGATTAAGGCATCAAGATGGACTCAAACAAACATGGCACAATGGAGTGAAATGGAGAGCATCTCATGGTGAACATTTTGATATATTGCACGAACAAAAAGGAGCCGCACTGAAGTTATGGCATGGCAAATTGGGCACCAGAATGTAAATATTTCGAGACTGGCGATTTTTACCTCCGCGAAAGTCAACGCAGGACTGAGGCGTGCGGGACGAAGGGATCCAGGGAGGCTCGGGGCACGTTTGGTTGGGCGTGGTGGTGGACCTGATCCCGGTTGGCGCGGACTTCGATGATCGCCGGGGTGTCGCCGGGGTTGGCCGAGGAGAGGTCCGGCGAGGCGGGGACGGGGCGCTCCGGGCGGATCTCGCCGGATCCGCCCCGGGGCGAGGCAGGGCGGCGACGGGGAGGCGCGGTTGGATGGCGGCGGCGAGGAGGCGGAGGCACGCGGGGCGCGG
>NC_057805.1:28609348-28643857 GCF_018294505.1 Triticum aestivum
GACTGGCTGAGGGCGGTGGGGCTGTGGAGCGGACATGTCCGGCGGCGACGGAGACGCATCCGGTGGCGCGGAGGAAGAGGAGGCTAGGGTTTATAGATAGAGGGAGCTAGGAGAGTCCAAATGAGGTGTGGTTCGCCCATACGATCGTGATCGAACGGAGGAGAGCATGGAGAGGAGTTGGATGGGCTAGGTGGGCTGCATGAAGAGGTGCTGGGCTGCAAAGAGAAGGGGTTTCGGGCTACGCGGTTAACCGTTGGGGCATCAAACGACCTCCAAATGGAACGAAATTTGACGGGCGGTCTACCGGTGATATACCAAGGCCACTCGGCAAAACGCGGCCCATTCCGAGAACATTTTTCTCCCGCTCACGAAACAAGGTCTGAGAGGGGCGACGGGCGCGTGTGAGAGTGTCAGGGCTCAGAACGGACAACGGAGAGAACCGAGGGAACCCGAACGGATGCAAGTTTTGAAAAACATGCAGAAGAAATGCAGATGATGACATGGCAAAGTGCAACACGCAAGCACACGACCTGGCAACAACGACAAATAACTGGAAGACACCTGGCGCATCGGATCCGGGGCGTTACAGGAGGGAAGCCGGAGAGAAGCCGAAGCACAAGACAGCCAAGAAAACACCAAGACCAAGAACACAAAGAGCAGAGGGACGAAGTAGGTTCCCCCGGCAAGGCCCTTGCCGGGGCAGTTGTCGGTGTCAAAACCGGAGGATCTCGGGTAGGGGGTCCCGAACTGTGCATCTAAGGCTAATGGTAACAGGAGGCGGGGGACACAATGTTTACCCAGGTTCGGGCCCTCTCGATGGAGGTAATACCCTACTTCCTGCTTGATTGATCTTGATGATATGAGTATTACAAGAGTTGATCTACCACGAGATCATAAAGGCTAAACCCTAGAAGCTAGCCTATGATTATGACTGTTTCTTGTCCTACGGACTAAACCCTCCGGTTTATATAGACACCGGAGGGGCTAGGGTTACACAGAGTCGGTTACAGAGAAGGAAATCTTCATATCCAAATTGCCAAGCTTGCCTTCCACGCCAAGGAGAGTCCCATCCGGACATGGGACGAAGTCTTCAATCTTGTATCTTCATAGTCCAACAGTCCGGCCAAAGTATATAGTTCGGCAGTCCGAGTACCCCCTAATCCAGGACTCCCTCAATAGCCCCTGAACTAGGCTTCAATGACGATGAGTCCAGCGCGCAGATTGTCTTCGGCATTGCAAGGCGGGTTCCTTCTCCGAATACTCCATAGAAGATTTTGAACACGAGGATCGTGTCCGGCTCTGCAAAGAAAATTCCACATACCACCGTAGAGAGAATAATATTCCACAAATCTAATCTGCTGACAACTTTTCATAGCATGACATCACGCCGCGGCCCGGTCATTATTCGAACCGTTTTTCTCAACCAGCTGCTGCACATATTGCGAGGCGGTTTTATTGGCACGTCTTGTCGAAGCAGAGATCATGTCCCCTTATCACGGGATTCTCATCAATATGGGTGCGGGTAACCCAACCGCGCTGCTAACACGATGCTTGGGGGAATAAGCGAGTTTTACGGGGCAAGTGGGGAGGCGCATGGTTTCTACCGCCTCTATAAAGAGACAAGGATTAACCCTTTGTCCACCCGCGCCTTCTTCTTCCTCTGCTCATCCATCTCCCCTCGCTCGAGCTCTAGCGCCCAAGCCTTCTCCTTTTCCGCAAAGTCACTCAAGCATGTCCGGAGCGGGAGGCAAGTGGATGGCCTCCACTGTTAAGGAGGGGGACATCACGAAGCTTCGGGAGGCCGGATACCTGGCCGCAGACATCACGCACCGGCTTCCTACGGAAGGGCAGATAATCCCTACCCCCGAGCCTCAGGAGAGGGTAGTGTTTCTCCCTCACTTCGTCCGTGGACTGGGATTTCCCCTCCACCCATTTGTCCGCGGGCTGATGTTTTACTACGGGCTGGACTTCCATGATCTGGCCCCCAACTTCATCCTCAACATCTCGGCGTTTATCGTTGTGTGTGAGGCCTTCCTCCGCATTACGCCCCACTTCGGCCTATGGATGAAGACCTTCAACGTGAAGCCGAAGGTGGTGGTAGGCCAGCAAGCAGAGTGTGGAGGTGCCATGGTGGGAAAGATGCCAAACGTCACTTGGCCCGAAGGCTCCTTTGTGGAGACCGTGAAGGGGTGGCAATCAGGGTGGTTCTACATTACCGAGCCGCGCGACACCAAGTAGGTAGAAGCCCCCAAATTCCGATCCGGTGTCCCTATGCGGCTCACTTCCTGGAAAGAGAAGGGCCTAGCCTAGGGCTCAACGGTGGAGCTGACCGGACTCCAGACCTGTATCAAGAATATGATAGGTAAGAAAATCAAGCTTGTCAACATGGTCCAGGCCATGCTCTCCCGCCGGATCCTTCCGTGTCAAAGACGGGCTTTCAATATGTGGGAGTTCGACCCGGCCGAACACCAGACGCTGCGAGAGCTCTTCGACACAACACACGAAGATGTCTGGAAAGTGTTGTTCAAGGATAATGAGGTACCACCACCCGTAACCGAAGATCACGGGCTCAGCGCAAGGCGCTCGGCCAATCCGGTAAGTTTTTATATTCTGCAAGACGTGCTTTTTACCAGCACATCCGCGGGAGGAATCTAAACTTCCATGCCAATTCAGCAGGACTGGGTAGCGTTAGCGGAGCAGATTGACTATCCGGCTCCTCTGCCTGAAGACCCAGCATCGGCTCTCCTAAGAGAGATGCTGGTTCTGGCACCCTATGAGGTGCCGGAGAAGAAGAACAAGACCGCGGGGACCAGGAAAGGTCCCCGGCGCAAGATCGTATCGGACTCATCGTCCGAGGACACCGAGGCACACTCCTCTAACAAAGAGGGGGAAGAAGTAGCAAAAATGCCTCCCCCGGCGACCGGGGGGGCAGGAAAAGGAAGGCCGCCAAGTCTGGGGAGGCCGAAGGGTCCAAGAGGGGAAAGACCCTCCCTCCGGACCACTCCACCACGGCCGCCTACAGCGACGAGGGGTGGTTACCCAGGGTCAAGCCCCTGGCAAAGTCGTAAGTATCCGGATACTATAATACTTCCGGTACGTATTGCTCTACTGATTCTTATCATGTCAAATATGATCGTGCAGTCCGGCAACTCCCACATCTATTGGAAATATGCCCTAGAGGCAATAATAAAATGGTTATTATTATATTTCCTTGTTCATGATAATTGTCTGTTGTTCATGCTATAATTGTATTGACCGGAAACCATAATACATGTGTGAATACATAGACCACAACAAGTCCCTACTGAGCCTCTAGTTGACTAGCTCGTTGATCAACAGATGGTCATGGTTTCCTGACTATGGACATTGGATGTCGTTGATAACGGGATCACATCATTAGGAGAATGATGTGATGGACAAGACCCAATCCTAAGCATAGCACAAGATCATGTAGTTCGTCTGCTAGAGCTTTTCTAATGTCAAGTATCATTTTGTTAGACCATCAGATTGTGTAACTCCCAGATACCGTAGGAATGCTTTGGGAGTACCAAACGTCACAACGTAACTGGGTGGCTATAAAGGTGCACTACAGGTATCTCCGAAAGTATCTGTTGGGTTGGCACGAATTGAGACTGGGATTTGTCACTCTGTATGACGGAGAGGTATCTCTGGGCCCACTCGGTAATGCATCATCATAATGAGCTGAATGTGACTAAGTAGTTGGTCACGGGATCATGCATTACGGAACGAGTAAAGTGACTTGCCGGTAACGAGATTGAACGAGGTATTGGGATACCGACGATCGAATCTCGGGCAAGTAACGTACCGATTGACAAAGGGAATTGTATACGGGATTGCTTGAATCCTCGACATTGTGGTTCATCCGATGAGATCATCATGGAACATGTGGGAGCCAACATGGGTATCCAGATCCCGCTGTTGGTTATTGGCCGGAGAGATGTCTCGGTCATGGCTGCATAGTTCCCGAACACGTAGGGTCTACAAACTTAAGGTTCGATGATGCCAGGGTTATAGGGAATAGATGTACGTACTTACCGAATGTTGTTCGGACTCCCGGATGAGATCCCGGACGTCACGAGGAGTTCCGGAATGGTCCAGAGGTGAAGATTTACATATGGGAAGTCCAGTTTCAGTCACCGGAAAGGTTTTGGGGTTTATCGGTAATGTACCGGGACCACCAAAGGGGTTCCGGGGGTCCACCTGCCCCGAAGGACCTAATGGGCTGTAGTTGGGTGGGAACCAGCCCCTTAGTGGGCTGGTGCGCCCCCAAGGGCCCAAGGCACCTAGGGTTGAAAACCCTAGGGGGCCGCTGCCCCACCCCCGCCTCCCGGGGGCGGGCGCCCCCTAGTTGGAAACCCTAAGGGGGCCGATGCCTCCCCCCCCCCGAGTGGCCGCCGCCCCCCTCTAGATGGATCTAGGGGGCCGGCGCCCCCTCCCCTTCCCCTATATATAGTGGGGGTTTGGGGGCTTCCAGAGACACGAGTCTCCCTCTCTCTTGGCGCAGCCCTACCCCTCTCCCTCCTCGTCTCTCGCAGTGCTTGGCGAAGCCCTGCTGGAGTGCCACGCTCCTCCACCACCACCACGCCGCCGTGCTGCTGCTGGGCGGAGTCTTCCCCAACCTCTCCCTTGCTGGATCAAGGCGCGGGAGACATCACCGGGCTGCACGTGTGTTGAACGCGGAGGCACCGTTGTTCGGTGCTTAGATCGGATTCGGCCGCGATCTGAATCGCTTCGTGTACGACTCCACCGACCGCGTTCTTGCAACACTTCCGCATCGCGATCTTCAAAAGTATGAAGATGCACTCCCCTCTCATTGCTAGTAAACTCCATAGATTGATCTTGGTGATGCGTAGAAAATTTTAATTTCTGCAACGATCCCCAACAGTGGCATCATTAGCTAGGTCTATGCGTAGTTTCTATGCACGAGTAGAACACAAGTTGTTGTGGGCGTCGATCTTGTCAATTTACTTGCCGTTACTAGTCTTATCTTGATTCGGCGACATCGTGGGATGAAGCGGCCCGGACCGACCTTACACGTACACTTACGTGAGACAGGTTCCACCGACTGACATGCACTAGTTGCATAAGGTGGCTAGCGGGTGTCTGTCTCTCCCACTTTAGTCGGATCGGATTCGATGAAAAGGGTCCTTATGAAGGGTAAATAGAAATTGGCATACCACGTTGTGGTTTTGGCGTAGGTAAGAAACGTTCTTGCTAGAAACCTATAGCAGCCACGTAAATATTTGCAACAACAATTAGAGGACGTCTAACTTGTTCTTGCAGCATGTGCCATGTGATGTGATATGGACAAAGGATGTGATGAATGAAATATATGTGATGTATGAGATTGATCATGTTCTTGTGATAGGAATCACGACTTGCATGTCGATGAGTATGACAACCGACAGGAGCCATCGGAGTTGTCTTAATTTATTGTATGACCTACGTGTCATTGATTAACGCCATGTAATTACTTTACTTTATTGCTAAACCATTAGCCATAGTAGTAGAAGTAATAGTTGGCGACACAACTTCATGAACACACGATGATGGAGATCATGGTGTCATGCCGGTGACGATGATGATCATGGCGCCCCGAAGATGGAGATCAAAAGGAGCAAGATGATATTGTCACTATTTGATTGCATGTGATGTTTATCATGTTATACATCTTATTTGCTTAGAACGACGGTAGCATAAATAAGATGATCCCTCGCTAAAATGTCAATAAAGTGTTTCCCTAACTGTGCACCGTTGCGAAGGTTCGTTGTTCCGAAGCACCACGTGATGATCGGGTGTGATAGGTTCTAACGTTCGCATACAACGGGTGTAAGCTAGATTTACGCACGCAATACAGTTAGGTTGACTTGACGAGCCTAGCATGTACAGACATGGCCTCGGAACACACGAGACCGAAAGGTCGAACATGAGTCGTATAGTAGATACGATCAACATGAAGATGTTCACCGATGATGATTAGTCCGTCTCACGTGATGATCGGACACGGCCTAGTTGACTCGGATCGTGTATCACTTAGATGACTAGAGGGATGTCTGTCTGAGTGGGAGTTCATTAATAATTTGATTAGATGAACTTAATTATCATGAACTTAGTCTAAAATCTTTACAATATGTCTTGTAGATCAAATGGCCCGCGCTAATGTCAACCTCAACTTCAACGCGTTCCTAGAGAAAACCAAGCTGAAAGACGATGGTAGCAACTATACAGACTGGGTCCGAAACTTGAGGATCATCCTCATAGCTGCCAAGAAAGCATATGTCCTTGAAGCACCGCTAGGTGAAGCACCCGTCCCAGCGAATCCAGACGTTATGAACGCCTGGCAGTCGCGTGTTGATGATTAATCCCTGGTTCACGGCATGCTTTACAGCTTAGAATCGGGGCTCCAAAAGCGTTTCGAGCAGCACGGAGCATATGAGATGTTCCAAGAGCTGCAAATGGTTTTCCAAGCTCATGCCCGGGTCGAGAGATATGAAGTCTCCGACAAGTTCTACAGTTGTAAGGTGGAGGAGAATAGTTCCGTCAGCGAACACATACTTAAAATGTCTGGGTTGCACAACCACTTGCCTCAGCTAGGAGTTAATCTCCCGGATGACGCCGTCGTTGACAGAATCCTTCAGTCGCTTCCACCTAGCTACAAGAGCTTTGTGATGAACTTCAATATGTAGGGGATGGAGAAAACCATTCCTGAGGTATATTCGATGCTGAAATCAGCGGAGGTGGAGATCAAAAAGGAACATCAAGTGTTGATGGTGAATAAAACCACTAAGTTCAAGAAAGGAAAGTGTAAAAAGAGCTTCAAGAAGGACGGCAAGGGAGTTGCCGCGCCCGGTAAGCAAGCTGCTGGGAAGAAGCTAAAGAATGGACCCAAGCCTGAGACTGGGTGCTTTTATTGCAAGGGAAACGGTCACTGGAAGCGGAACTGCCCCAAGTACTTAGCGGATAAGAAGGCCGGCAACACCAAAGGTATATGTGATATACATGTTATTGATGTGTACCTTACCAGTACTCGTAGTAGCTCCTGGGTATTTGATACCGGTGCGGTTGCTCATATTTGTAACTTAAAACAGGAGCTGCGGAATAAGCGGAGACTGGCAAAGGACGAGGTGACGATGCGCGTCGGGAATGGTTCCAAGGTCGATGTGATCGCCGTCGGCACGCTGCCTCTACATTTACCTATGGGATTAGTGTAAACCTGAATAATTGTTATTTAGTGCCAGCTTTGAGCATGAACATTGTATCTGGATCTCGTTTAATGCGAGATGGCCACTCATTTAAATCTGAGAATAATGGTTGTTCTATTTATATGAGAGATATGTTTTATGGTCATGCCCCGCTGGTCAATGGTTTATTCTTAATCAATCTCGAACGTGATGTTACACATATTCATAGTGTGAATGCCAAGAAATGTAAGGTTGATAATGATAGTCCCACGTACTTGTGGCACTGCCACCTTGGTCACATTGGTATCAAACGCATGAAGAAACCCCATGCAAATGGACTTTTGGAGTCTCTTGATTATGAATCATTTGACACGTGCGAACCATGCCTCATGGGCAAAATGACCAAGACTCCGTTCTCCGGAACAATGGAGCGAGCAACCAACTTGTTGGAAATCATACATACTGATGTGTGCGGTCCAATGAGTGTTGAGGCTCGCGGTGGCTATCGTTATGTTCTCACCCTCACTGATGACTTAAGCAGATATGGGTATGTCTACTTAATGAAACACAAGTCTGAGACCTTTGAAAAGTTCAAGGAATTTCAGAGTGAGGTTGAAAATCAACGTGACAGGAAAATAAAGTTCTTACGATCAGATCGTGGAGGGGAATATTTGAGTCACGAATTTGGCACGCACTTAAGGAAATGTGGAATTGTTTCACAACTCACGCCACCTGGAACACCTCAGTGTAATGGTGTGTCCGAACGTCGTAATCGCACTCTATTGGATATGGTGCGATCTATGATATCTCTTACCGATCTACCGCTATCATTTTGGGGTTATGCTTTAGAGACTGCCGCATTCACTTTAAATAGGGCTCCGTCGAAATTCGTTGAGACGACACCGTATGAATTATGGTTTGGGAAGAAACCTAAGCTGTCGTTTCTAACAGTTTGGGGATGCGATGCTTATGTCAAGAAACTTCAACCTGAAAAGCTCGAACCCAAGTCGGAAAAATGCGTCTTCATAGGATACCCGAAGGAAACCATTGGGTATACCTTCTACCTCAGATCTGAAGGCAAGATCTTCGTTGCCAAGAACGGGTCCTTTCTAGAGAAAGAGTTTCTCTCGAAAGAAGTAAGTGGGAGGAAAGTGGAACTTGATGAGATGACCCCTCTCGAATCAGAGAGTAGCGCAGCACAAGAAAATGTTTCTGTGGTGCCTGCACCGACTAGAGAGGAAGTTAATGATGATGATCATGATCAAGTTACCACTGAACTTCGTAGGTCCCAAGGACACGTTCCGCACCAGAGTGGTACGGCAACCTTGTCCTGGAAATCATGTTGTTGGACAACGGTGAACCTTCGAACTATGAAGAAGCAATGGCGGGCCCAGATTCCAACAAATGGCTTGAAGCCATGCAATCCGAGATAGGATCCATGTATGAAAACAAAGTATGGACTTTGACAGACTTGCCGATGATCGGCTTGCGATAGAAAATAAATGGATCTTTAAGAAGAAGACGAACGCAGATGGTAATGTAACCATCTATAAAGCTCGACTTGTCGCTAAGGGTTATCGGCAAGTTCAAGGGGTTGACTACGATGAGACCTTCTCACCCGTAGCGAAGTTGAAGTCCGTCCGAATCATGTTAGCAATTGCCGCATTCTACGATTATGAGATATGGCAAATGGACGTCAAAACGGCATTCCTTAACGGCTTCCTTAAGGAAGAATTGTATATGATGCAGCCGGAAGGTTTTGTCGATCCTAAGAATGCTGACAAGGTGTGCAAGCTCCAGCGCTCAATCTATGGGCTGGTGCAGGCATATCGGAGTTGGAACATTCGCTTTGATGAGATGATCAAAGCGTTTGGGTTTACACAGACTTATGGAGAAGCCTGTGTTTACAAGAAAGTGAGTGGGAGCTCCGTAGCATTTCTTATATTATATGTGGATGACATACTATTGATGGGAAATAATATAGAATTCTTGGAAAGCATAAAGGCCTACTTGAATAAGTGTTTTTCAATGAAGGACCTTGGAGAAGCTACTTACATATTACGCATCAAGATCTATAGAGATAGATCGAGATGCCTCATAGGTCTTTCACAAAGCACATACCTTGATAAGGTATTGAAGAAGTTCAATATGGATCAGTCCAAGAAGGGGTTCTTGCCTATATTGCAAGGTGTGAGATTGAGCACGGCTCAACGACCACGGCAGAAGATAGAGAAAATATGAGTGTCATCCCCTATGCCTCGGCCATAGGGTCTATTATGTATGCCATGTTGTGTAACAGACCTGATGTAAACCTTGCCGTAAGTTTGGTAGGAAGGTACCAAAGTAATCCCGGCATGGAACACTGGACAGTGGTCAAGAATATCCTTAAGTACCTGAAAAGGACAAGGGATATGTTTCTCGTTTATGGAGGTGACGAAGAACTCGTCGTAAAAGGTTACATCGATTCTAGCTTCGACACAGATCTGGATGACTCTAAGTCACAAACCAGATACGTGTATATTTTGAATGGTGGGGCAGTAAGCTGGAGCAGTTGCAAGCAAAGCGTCATGGCAGGATCTACATGTGAAGCGGAGTACATGGTAGCCTCAGAGGCAGCACATGAAGCAATCTGGATGAAGGAGTTCATTGCCGACCTAGGAGTTATTCCCAATGCGTCGGGGCCGATGACTCTCTTCTGTCACAACACTGGACCTATTGCCCTTGCCAAGGAGCCTAGGTTTCACAAGAAGACCAGGCACATCAAGCGTCGCTTCAACTCCATTCGTGAAAATGTTCAAAATGGAGACATAGACATTTGTAAAGTGCATACGGATCTGAATGTCGCAGATCCGTTGACTAAACCTCTTCCGCGAGCAAAACATGATCAACACAAGAACTCTATGGGTGTTCGATTCATCACAATGTAACTAGATTATTGATTCTAGTGCAAGTGGGAGACTGTTGGAAATATGCCCTAGAGGCAGTAATAAAATGGTTATTATTATATTTCCTTGTTCATGATAATTGTCTGTTGTTCATGCTATAATTGTATTGATCGGAAACCATAATACATGTGTCAATACATAGACCACAACAAGTCCCTAGTGAGCCTCTAGTTGACTAGCTCGTTGATCAACAGATGGTCATGGTTTCCTGACTATGGACATTGGATGTCATTGATAACGGGATCACATCATTAGGAGAATGATGTGATGGACAAGACCCAATCCTAAGCATAGCACAAGATCGTGTAGTTCGTCTACTAGAGCTTTTCTGATGTCAAGTATCATTTCCTTAGACCATGAGATTGTGTAACTCCCGGATACCATAGGAAAGCTTTGGGTGTACCAAACGTCACAACGTAACTGGGTGGCTATAAAGGTGCACTACATGTATCTCCGAAAGTATCTGTTGGGTTGGCACGAATCGAGACTGGGATTTGTCACTCAGTATGACGGATAGGTATCTCTGGGCCCAATCGGTAATGCATCATCATACTGAGCTCAATGTGACTAAGTAGTTGGTCATGGTATCATGCATTACGGAATGAGTAAACTGACTTGCCGGTAACGAGATTGAACGAGGTATTGGGATACCGACGATCGAATCTCGAGCAAGTAATGTATCGATTAACAAAGGGAATTGTATACGGGATTGCTTGAATCCTCGACATCGTGGTTCATCCGATGAGATCACCGTGGAACATGTGGGAGCCAACATGGGTATCCAGATCCCGCTGTTGGTTATTGGCCGGAGAGATGTCTCGCTCATGTCTGCATAGTTCCCGAACCCGTAGGGTCTACACACTTAAGGTTCGATGACGCTAGGGTTATAGGTAATAGATGTACATGGTTACCGAATGTTGTTCGGAGTCCCGGATGAGATCCCGGACGTCACGAGGAGTTCCGGAGGTGAAGATTTATATATGGGAAGTCCAGTTTCAGTCACCGGAAAGGTTTCGGGGTTTATCGGTATTGTACAGGGACCACCGAAGGGGTTCCGGGGGTCCACCTGCCCCGAAGGACCTAATGGGTTGTAGTTGGGTGGGAACCAGCCCCTTAGTGGGATGGTGCGCCCCCCAAGGTCCCAAGGCACCTAGGGTTGGAAACCCTTGGGGGGCGCTGCCCCCCCGGGGGCGGGCGCCCCCTAGTTGGAAACCCTAAGGGGGCCGCTGCCCTCCCAAGGGGCCGCCGCCCCCCCTCTAGATGGATCTAGGGGGCCGGTGCCCCCCTCCCCTTCCCCTATATATAGTGGGGGTTTTGGGGCTGCCAGAGACACGAGTCTCCCTCTCTCTTGGCGCAGCCCTACCCCTCTCCCTCCTCGTCTCTCGCAGTGTTTGGCAAAGCCCTGCTGGAGTGCCACGCTCCTCCAACACCACCACACCGTCGTGCTGCTGCTGGACGGATTCTTCCCCAACCTCTCCCTCTCCCTTGCTGGATCAAGGCGCGGGAGACGTGATCGGACCGCACGTGTGTTGAACGCGGAGGCACCGTTGTTCGGTGCTTAGATCGGATTCGGCCGCGATCTGAATCGCTTCGTGTACGACTACACCGACCGTGTTCTTGCAAAGCTTCCGCATCGCGATCTTCAAAGGTATGAATATGCACTCCCCTCTAGTTGCTAGTAAACTCCATAGATTGATCTTGGTGATGCATAGAAAATTTTAATTTCTGCAACGATCCCCAACAACATCAACGGGTCCTCCTCGGATGGGTCTTTGAGTTAGTCAGGGATGAATAGCAATTCACTCCCGACGGCCACTTCCCCCCCCCCCAGCCCGCGGACGACACCGAGCTGCTATCCCAGAGGATACCGGACCAGGGGGAGATTGTTCTAGAGACGCCCCAAGGCGAAATCCCAGACGCCGAGCACATGGGGGGGAAGACCCCCATGGACTCTGATAACGGGGGCCGCAGCCAGTTTGGCCCCCAGCCGGACACTGCGCCCGAACCTCCAACGATTCCGGATTCAGGCAGGCAGCCCCTCGCTAAGGAGGGAGAGCCGCCAGTGCCGATGACCTCTGTCCATCCAGAGGCGTCGGACAACTTGTTGGAAGCGCTTCGCGGCGCTTCCATTGACGAAGAGCACCGCACCATCGTGAGTGCGGTGATTGGGAAGGTCCGGTTCGCCAAAAGCGCACGGACCGAAGCCTGCGTCAGCCTCCTAACAGGCTTCGAGGTAAGTAAATAAAATTATAAGAAAATATCACGGTATTGACAGTAGCCCCTGATGCTCTGTTCCATGTTCGAAAAGAAAAGCCGAACAGAGGTTCAAATAATATCCGCAGGAGTCTAACAGAGTATGTCTATGTGGATAAGCAGGCGTTGCTGCTGGTCACTGCCGCCCGTACGGCGGAGGTCTCCGGACTGAAGCGGGACCTGGAGCGGACCGAAGGAGAGCTCGGCCTCGTGAAGAGCCAGCTCGAGGAGAACAATGGTACATAATACCCCGTCTGTATATTGATAAAGAAGGAATGGTTTCAGCTCATAGAAGCCTTTATTAAATTTAATAGGGGCCACGACTGAAGTGGTGGCCCTGAAAAAGGTGCTGACCGAGGCCGAGAACAAAGCGGCCAAGGAGCGTGCCGAACGCGAGAAGCAAGAGGCCCGTGTCGGCGAGGTACAGCAAGAGCTCGAGGACTTTGTCAAAAAATATGAGTCCTTGGAGCGTGACTCTAAGACGCAAGAGTCTGAGCTTGCGAAGGCCCTCCAAAGCACGTGAGGCGCCAAGGCCAAAACCCAAAAGGCCCTTCAGGAGGTTGAGGTGGCCAAGAAGATTGTGGCGGGTAAGGCATTCAATATGCAAAGCAAGCATGTGAAGGAGAATTTCTTTTTACTTACCCGAATTTGGAGCTCTCCAGGAGCATTCGCAGATCTGCCGCACAGCATTTCTAATGCCGCAGAGTTCTACCGAGCTGAGGAAGGGAGCTCGACGGAGAAGTTCTTTTGGTCCCAGTATATTGGGGCCGAACATCCGATTACCTTGAGCGGCCAGCTGAAGAAATTGGTCGAACTTCACAAGGCGGCTGAACTGGCCATGAAGGACCTCATAGTCCAGATGTGGCCAGCCGAGCCCCTGCCCGGCAGCTACTTCGGCCTGGTAAAGCGGCTTGTATCTGCCTGCCCGCGGCTCGAAGCCATAAAGCGGTCAGTCTGCATTGAAGGTACGCGCAGGGCCTTCGCCCGCGCGAAGGTGCACTGGGCGAAGATGGATGCCCAGAAGCTGGTGACGGAAGGGCCACCGAAGGGCAAGGAGCACCGCCAGCCCGAAAAATATTATGATAGTGTCCTGAAGGGCGCCCGCCTTGTGGCGGAGGAATGTGCTAAGGATGTAATATTTGAATGAATGTACTCATTTGATCCTGTAATATGAAAAGAAGTTCATTTGCGCCATGTAATGCTTGTTGATTTAAAATATTACCTTCTGTGTGGTCGTTTATAAAATCTGAGAGTTGGCCAGTCGTCGGCTTCTGCACCCCATGTAACAAGTACTGGGGTGTTCGGGATAAATATAAACACTCTTTATCCAAATTTTTGGTCCTTTAAGGAGGTGTTTAACGCAACGAACCAGGCAATCGGACTATGCGGCTTTATCACTCTCACTTAGCCATATAAGTCTACAATTTTAAATTTTGGCGTAGCCCCTGGTATTCGGAAGGCCGAACTTGGGGTGCTATACACGCCTAAATCGGACAAGGCCCATTCCTCGCCCGAAGCGGAAAAAATCATTAAGGATTTGAGATCTCTCGAACAGCGACCAGCTCTCGCCGCATCATGACAGTCAGTTTTCGGCTTTCTGTACTGAGGTGCTCGTCCGGAAGAACCGGGACACAATCGCAGTACTTCTCCATGTGCTACCTTAGCCGATATAGCGGAACGTAAGGCACCAAAACAAGGGAGCCGGGAAAACCCAATTATTGACCCAAGACATGATTCGGAGCTGATGCATATAATTCTATAAGTTCGGGGTGCCGCACTGTCGAAAGTGTTCAGACTTTTCTTGCCGTGTTATGGGGTACACTGAAGCCCCTGGCGAACTGATCGTACCAAAATGTACAGATGCAAAAATTTAAAGATAAACAAACAAGGAAAGGAATAAAGAAATGTAATAATAAGTTGACGTTGTACATTATTTTCCATTGTTATTTGAATAGTACGTCAAGGCGTATGTATATGAGTAATGCGATAAGAAAAATAGGACTATTTGACATGTCCTAGCCAAGAGCGAGCTGCGTGCGGGTATATAAAACAGGCATACCGATCATTATCAGAGACCACCTGGTAATTCCCTTGTACGTCAAAGCTTCTTGCCTCCTTGGCGTGTCCATCCCATGATGGGTCCAATAATCAGGTTATCGGAAGAGCTTTCGAAAAATAGGGACCTGAAAGAAAGAAAAGGGTGAAGGTATACGGGTCCTGGGGCGGTTGAGCCGCATTGTGAGCCATATTATAGATGTGCCTCTGCCTGTGTCCATGGTATTTTAAGCACGTAGTTGTGTACGCGCGGCACGAATTTTTCTGCTTGACTGGGACTAGGACGGAGGCCGAATTGCTAGGCGAGCCCAGGACATGCCGACCGATCCTGTTGCAGAGTACTACGGACTCGCTTAGCGGTGTCCAGGGGCTTTTATGGCCGAACTGGAGGTCTGCCTAAGAAGGCTGCTCTGTGCTTCTGCTACGAGGGCCGCAGTGTGCTCCTCTATATGGAGGGAGCGCTCTGTGTTTCCATTGACTGTTATAACCCCGCGAGGACCTGACATCTTGAGTTTGAGGTATGCATAATGCAGTACCGCATTGAATCCGGCAAATGCGGTTCGTCCGAGCAGTGCGTGATAGGCATTGCGGAAGGGGATGATATCGAAGATTAACTCCTCGCTTTGGAAGTTGTCCGGAGATCCGAAGACTACTTCCAGTGTGATTGAGCCTGTGCAGCGAGCCTCTACACCTGGTATAACACCTTTAAAGGTGGTTTTGGTGGGTTTAATCCTAGAGGGATCGATGCTAATTTTGCGCACTATATCCTGATAGAGCAGGTTCAGGCTGTTGCCACCGTCCATGAGGACTCGTGTTAGGTGGAATCCGTCAATGATAGGGTCAAGGACCAATGCGGCCGAACCGTCGTGATGGATACTGGTAGGATGGTCCCTGCGATCGAAAGTGATCGGACAAGAAGACCATGGGTTGAACTTTGGGGCGACTGGCTCCATCGCGTAGACGTCCCTTAGTGCGCGCTTCCGCTCCCGCTTGGGAATATGGGTGGCGTATATCATGTTTACCGTTTTCACTTGGGGAGGAAATTTCTTCTGTCCTCCTCTGTTCGGCAGCCGGGGCCCCTCGTCGTCCTCACTATGCGGCCCATTTTCCTTGTTTTCGGCATTCAACTTGCCGGCTTGTTTGAACACCCAGCATTCTCTGTTGGTGTGGTTGGCTGGTTTATCAAGGGTGACGTGGATTTGACACGAGCAATTGAGTATGCGGTCTAGACTGGATGGGCCCGAATTGTTTCTTTGAAATGGCTTCTTCCGCTGACCGTACTTAGAGCCACTGAATCCGGCATTGACGGCCGTGTCTTCAGCGTTATCGCCATTGCTGCGACGCTTGTGTCTGTTGCGGTTGTGTTGGGGCTTGCCATTGCTATATCTAGCCTCTGAGGTGCCAGGATTTCTTGATGTGCTATTGCTGCGAGCCAACCAGCTGTCCTCGCCCGCACAGAAGCGGGTCATGAGTGTCGTGAGGGCTGCCATGGATTTCGGCTTCTCTTGGCCGAGGTGTCGGGCAAGCCACTCGTCGCGGATGTTATGCTTAAAGGCTGCTAGGGCTTCAGCATCCGGACAATCGACAACTTGGTTCTTTTTAGTTAGGAACCGACTCCAGAATTTCCTGGCTGACTCTCTGGGCTGTTGGGGAATGTGACTCAAATCGTCAGCATCCGGAGGTCGCACATAGGTGCCCTAGAAGTTATCCATGTTGGAAAAGGGCTCGGGAAGCACCTCCATGGTGGCATGCAGATCTTTGTGAAGACCATAAACACACGAGATCAGATGAAGACCACAAGACCCCCGGCAAGATCCTTGCCGGGGACGACTACGACGCCGCGGCAAGACCCTTGCCGGGGCCCTGGCAAGACCCTTGCCGAGGAGATCAGCTGGGTCACAGCCAGGCCCACGCCTACCAAGACTCCGCCGCCGTCCCATACAGCTGCTAGCTCAACCAGATGGGCAGGCACCTGCGTGACGACGAGCAGCCTCGACGCTGACTCAGCAAGCACCTACGTGGTGGCATGCAGATCTTCATGAAGACCATACCACTGTGCCACCTCGGCTGCCTGCCTGCCTACATGGCGCCACATGCATCGTTGGCCTGGGCGCGTGTCGAAGCAAGGCAAGGTGGCGACAGACGGGACGGGCATCGTTCCCGTCCCCGATAAAGCTAATGGACATCTAAGTAGCGCATTTAATGCGCTTTGTCCCGTAATGCCGGGCGATAAGCTCGCGCACTGTACGCCTTTCCACCTCCTGTGTGCCACTGTGGCAACCCCTTTTCGACTATAAAAAGAGGCCCGAGGCATACTGGAGAGGGATTCGGCTCTTTGGAACTACGCAGCCACCATAGCTAGTTCGAGAGCCCAAGAACTCTGTCAAATACACACCAAAAAAGGACTAGGGTATTAAGCATCCTCGCGGCCCGAACCTGAGTAAACGAACGGTGTTCTGACTTCTAAACCTGCTCTTCTCACAACCCCGCGCCCCGCAACCATAGTAGGGATTCCTGTGATCCCATAGGTGTCGTTTCCCCGACATCTATGGCGCACCAGGTAGGGGCGCAGTGGAGAGAATCTGGTTTAGCAGCCAGCTTAGCAGTTCCTCGTGGCCATGGCTTCTAAAGAAGAAGACGGCCAAAAGAACGGCGCCGCCTGCAAGCGCGAAGGACGCCAGTGCGGCGACAGGAAAGCTAAGTCATGCCAAACTTTAAATATTTCCTTTTTATATAAGGTTATTCCCCTCGGAGATCTCGTTCTTTGTATGGGGCCATTCCGCTATTGGCAACGCCCTTACTCTGTTTCGAGTCCGCTCAACAGTTTAGGCGGCCACGTTGAGAACGGCATGGTAGCCTTCCGCAATTGGCAACGCTCTCGATTCTGACTCGAGTCAAGCTCGACAGTTCGAGCGGCCGCATTGAGAGTGGTAAGGTGGCTCACCTAGCAGCAAGCATACCCGGCAGGCTAATGGGGATCCGTCCTCAAGGCGCTGTGGCCTGGGTTACGCGCCGGCTAGCCTACCCGATTTACGTAGGGTGAATATACAAAGGGGGCATCAAACAAGAAGATAACATGTACTGTTTCAAAGGTACTGCGGAGTTATATTACATCAATTGCCGCCGTGGTTCTAACTAAATATAAAAATTGTCTTGGTCATGAACCTGCAGCGGCAACAAGAAACGGGGTGCCTAATCCCGTTGCTGGCCCTCCACCCTCTGAATTTCGTCGATACCGCTGATGACGGGCTTGATATGCTCCCTAAGCGGCGCGAGGTCAGCATCCTCCGGCAAGCTCTCCAGCGCGGCGTCAAAGTCGAGGTCGGGGTACCAGTACGGCACCTTGGTGAAGACCTTGGTCATGGCACCCCGGCAAAGCTGCCGGGCCTCATCGGCCAGTGAAGCCGCCCTGTTGGAGCGAAACTGCTCCAGGGCCCCGAGAACACCCTTGAAGAACAGGGTCAGCTTGGCGTTGGTAGTCCCGCTGCGCTCTGGGGCGTACCTCGCATTTGGCATCCCCATGGTAGCCAGCTGCATGGTGATCCTGCTAGCGACGTCCATGAGACGGCCGATCCAGCGGTTCACACCCTCCACAAAATCCTGGTGGTTGGCGGCCTTGTTCTTCCACAGCTGCTTCTTGGTCTCCAGCTCGTTGTCCAGGGTCGGGCCGCGCCCCTGCGCCTCCCTCTTTTCATGGGGAAGGCGTGAGCCGACCCTTTACTATGATGTGATGCATGCGTGCAGAAACCGCCCTACGCATGCCCCCCACGTCACGCACGATCCTCCAGGGCACGCGTTCAACGCGGGTCATGGGGAAGCGCAGCGAACGAAAAAGTTACTACGGTAAAATCCGCCCCACCTGCCTGTGCACCGTTTTGGGCCTAGCCAAACAACGCGTCGCGCTTATGTGTGGCCCAGGCCCGGGGGCTCCTGTCGGTGTACAAAAGTAGGGGCTCTCCTTTTGACCCCTTTACTTGTGCACGGGCAGTCAGAGCCGCGCGCCACGGACACACTTAGCAAGGCAGAGGAGGGAAGCCGGAGAGAAGCCGAAGCACAAGACAGCCAAGAGAACACCAAGACCAAGAACACAAAGAGCAGAGGGACGAAGCAGGTTCCCCCAGCAAGGCCCTTGCCGGGGCAGCCTCAGCGGCCCCGGCAAGACCCTTGCCAGGGCAGTTCGCCCAACACTAGTGGAGCGCACCACCCTTGAGCCCATGGCTTCCAACGTAATCGACCATGTTGGACAAGGGCTCGGGAGGCACCTCCATGGTGGCATGCAGATCTTTGTGAAGACCATAAACACACGAGATCAGATGAAGACCACAAGACCCCCGGCAAGATCCTTGCCGGGGACGACTATGACATCGCGGCAAGACCCTTGTCGAGGACATCAGCGGGGCCACAGCCAGGCCCGCGCCTACCAAGACTCCACCGCCGTCCCATACAGCTGCTAGCTCAACCAGATGGGCAGGCACCTGCGTGGCGACGAGCGGCCTCTACGCCGACTCAGCAAGCACCTGCGTGGTGGCATGCAGATCTTCGTGAAGACCCTACCACCGCGCCACCTCAGCTGCCTGCCTGCCTACATGGCGCCACATGCATCGCTGGCCTGGGCGCGTGTTGAAGCAAGGCGAGGCGGCGACGGACGGGATGGGCCTCGTTCCCGTCCCCGATAAAGCTAATGGACATCTAAGTAGCGCATTTAATGCGCTTTGTCCCGTAATGCCGGGCGATAAGCTCGCGCACTGTACGCCTTTCCACCTCCTATGTGCCACTGTGGCAACCCCTTTTCAACTATAAAAGGAGGCCCGAGGCATACTGGAGAGGGATTTGGCTTTTTGGAACTATGCAGCCACCATAACTAGTTCGAGAGCCCAAGAACTCTCTCAAATACACACCAAAGCAGGACTAGGGTATTACGCATCCTCGCGGCCCGAACCTGGGTAAACGAACGGTGTTCTGACTTCTAAACCTACTCTTCTCACAACCTCGCGCCCAGCAACCGTAGTAGGGATTCCTGTGATCCCATAGGTGTCGTTTCCCCGACATGCTCCCTTCGGCGCCGTCCTCACCTTCTTCGTCCAGGCCACCGAAGCTGTCGCTGGCATCATCTTCATCCGCATCATCTGCATCGCCTTCTCCGCCCGCGATCACGGCCGCGTCATCCTTAGGAGCGAACTCCGCGACCAGGGCATCCACGTGGTCATCCACCAAGTTCTCCAGGTTGTCCTGGATAACCCTGGGAACGGGGGCTATCGCGGCATAGAAGTCAAAGTGGGGGTCAAGATTGAGGAGGTGGCTGAAGACACGCGAGAACGCGCACCCGAGAAGGCCGTGGCTTCTCTCTTCAATGAGCTCGCGAGCCCTCTCAGCCCGGTCTTCCAGGCGTGTCACAATTTCGGTGAAGAAGCGGAGGTGGCTAGCATAGTCGCCCTCATGCAGATGAGGGGCGGTCTCCTCGCAGATGATGCTCAAGGCCTGGTTGGCCCTCACCCTGAGAGTCTGGAGCATCGAGGCATGCTTGCACTGCAGCGTCAGACGGCGACATGTTTCGCTCACGTTTTTCTTCACAAGAGATGCGGCACCATCAATCTGCCGCTGAAGGGAAAGCAGGTTGGCGTGAGCGGAGGCCAAGTCGGCCTGGGCAGAGGCCTGAACTTCCTTGGCGGTCTTCTCGCGTTGCTCCGCCTTGTCCAGCTTTGTCCTAAGGGCAGTGGTCCTACCCTCGACTTCAGCTTCCAGGAGCTCCAGCTTTAGGTGGTGCTCGTCGGCGAGAGCCGCACGAGCCTTCGCCACCCTCCGATCGACCTCCTCCTGGATCTTGGACTCCCGCGCGGTGACGACATCCTCAGCCATGGCCACCTGGCACTCCTGCACCTCCAGCCGCTCAAGCTCCAGGCTGCGCTCCAAGGCCTCCGGCGCCAGCGTCTCCTCACGCTTCTGGATCTCCTTCTCTTCGGAAGGTGCCCCGCTTAGTGATGTAGCCAGGGCGGCCCTGCGCGCTTCGATCTGCTGCTCAAGAGTGGCGTTCGAGGCTCGGAGCTCTCGCCCCTCGGCTGCCTCACGACGACGGTCGGCGGCCCTGGCCTCCTCCAGAGCACGGGCACAAGCTTCGCGGGAAGTCGCGAGGGACACCGCAACACTTGCGTTGTCGCGCTCATGCTGAAGATGCCCAAGGTTGATGGCGACCTTCAACCAGTACCACTCACGCGCCAGGCGAAGGTCCTCCGTCTCAAGGAGGGCGTCGACATCAATAAACTCTTCTCCAAGCCGACTCAGTGCACCCATCGCCTCCCGGAGAAGCTGGTGGCGGACGGCGCCGCGTCCGCGAGCAAGCTCCAGTGCGTGGCCAAGCCTGCCCTCCGCACCGGGGGCTGCTGGAGGGGCTTGGAATGGCTCGCCCACTTCTGGCGAGGCCTGGAGGCCGGTGCCTTCCCCGTCGCCCCTTGGGCCTTGGCAAAGGTACCGGGCGGCGTGGTCTCACCGCCCGAAGATGAAGCCGACACTGGGAGTGCCCAGCCACCATTGAGGACCAACGGAGGAGCCCTCGGCACGCCTCCAGCGCCCCGGGCCAGACCACCAAGGAAGGATGTCGCAAGTTCAGGGCCTCGGCCCCCCAGCGACACATTCGTCGCTCGGACCGGCCCCGCGCCTCCATGGGTGTCCGGTGTAGGGGGCCCGAAATCAAGAGCGAGTCAAGCGCTGGTGGGGGCCGCTTCTCAGGAGATTTTGTCACCACAGCCGGAGGGATCCCGAGGAACCAATGTCAGGAAAGGACGCGACACACAGGAAATCACGGAGAAAAGGTACTTACTCATCTATGGCTATGTATTTCCTCTGCTTCAGCGGCCGGTAGGCGTCACCACTGCAGCTCGGAAACCCTTTCCTCTTGGGGAGCGCTTCGAGGTTCAGGCGAAGTTGGCCGAGGCCCGGGGCATGGTCGCCCACATCCGGGGTACTCGGCGTGACTCCTGGGGTGGTGGCCTCAGGAGCGCCAGGCTGCGCCTGCTCACCAACCACCGCCTCAGGACCACTCACTCGGGCTTCGGGGGCTGTCACCTCAGGAGCATCGGGTTGCGCCGGCTCCCCAGTGGTCTCCTCGGGGGCCCCCATCAGAGCATCGGGGGCCGCTGCCTCAGGAGCATTTGTTGAAGCCTGTTCCCCAGAAGTTGCCCCAGCGGTACCTGGTGGCGTGCGCCTCCCTGCATCCACAACTGGGGCGCGCGCCGCAGGTTCAGCAAGCAAAGAAGCCATGAAGACGGGATTCTCGCGAAGCCTTTCAAGGCCCGCCGGGCGCGACCCCCATTCGTCAAAAAGGGGCATCTGCCTCACGATGTCCTCCTTGTTCGAGCAATGGTACAGGAGGTAGCCCTCCTCCGGAAGCGTGGCTGGCGCTGGGTCGCCCGTCAGAAGCTCGACCACCGTGCGCAGCGTCTTAGCAGGGAGCGGAGGCACCTGGAGCCTCATGTGGTCCTTGCTGCCGGTGAAGGCCCACATTTGTCTGGAATTACGCTGAAGCGGACCGATGCGACATTGAATGAACTCCTTCACCACCATTGGTGCCGTCACCCTGAGCTTGTTCAACCTGGCCAGCCGGCGCCAAACATGAGCAAGCCGATGGTCGACGAGCTTCGCGTGTCCCTAGCCGGAGCTGGGTATGGCTGGCACCCGTGGAAGCAGAAGCAAGGTGTTGAGCACGCCAGCGTCCACATACACCCACCGCTTCTGAAACCCCCTCACATCCGTCTAGAGCTCGAAGTCCATGCCCGAGTCAGCCACCGCTGTTACGGCGTGGAAGGCTACGCACCCCGAGCACTGGCGAGGGTCGACCAAATGGAGCAAGAAGAAATGGCAAAACAGGGCCATGGAAGGAGCGATGCCCACCATGGCTTCGCAAAGGAAAGCAAAGACGACAAGGAGGATGATGGATTGGGGATCCAGATGCAGCGCCTGGACTTGGTAATGCGAGAGTATGGCATTGAAGAAATCGGAGAAAGGGGGATCAAGCTAGTCAGGAGGGCGTGAAGATGAATGCTGATTCCGGTGGCTTCCATGTCGATCATGGCTCTGGAAGCAGGCCAAGCCACCGTCACTTTCCACTCGTTGGAATCGGCGGCGAGGGCCGGGCGGACCTTTGTCAGCCCTTCTTGATTGACCACCAACGACGGCTCAAGAGCAGGCTCCAGGACCGGCTGAGATTCAGCCGGGGCGCAGGATTTCCCCCTCTTCTTCTTTGACCGCGGAGCCATGGCAGCAAGAGAAGGCCGACACTGGAGAAGAATATGGGAGAAAAGGGGCGCCCTCTCAGGAAGGTGGAGGAGTCGAGGGCGAGCACGACAAGCAATAAGGACGGAGCTGCGATGGCAACGGACGGACGCCATGCCTGGCGGATATCAAGGCTGCGCGGGGAAGTGGGGGCGCCCACGTCCCGTGAATCGCCACGCGTCAACCAAGGCCGCAGGCGGTTAGGGCCCGCGGCGCTCCGCACTTGCCCTTTGGCTTCGCCTGGAAGCCAAGTTCAAGCGCGCCTTGGGCCCGGGGGCTACTGTCGGCGTTCTGGGAATGGGGGTACCCAGACTTGCCTGCCTGCAGCCCATGGCGTGGCTCCATCGACGGCTTGGTACGACCCAGCTTCAGCATCAACAACTCAAGACCCTCATGAGTGGCCAATCCTCGCGAGGCGGACGACACCGAGACCTCCACGGTGGGCGGCCTCCTCAGGCTGGCTCCCGAGGGGCAGAGTTCTCAATGCAAGGCTCACCTCGCGAGGTCCAGATGACATGAGCCATGACGACCAAGGCCAGGCGGGCGCTAGCGGGCGCAGTGTACCAGTTTCCTATTTGGTGCTAAGAAGGCAAGCGCAGGCGCGGAGTCCCGAGGAATCAACCAAAGGTTTCCATTCTGGTGCAACAGGACCAGGACCGCCAGGACGGAAGTCATCGCCAAGCCCGCCACTGCGACACGATCAGGGGCTTTTTGCAGGCGAAGACTACTTTTGTTAGGATAGCTTGTACTAGTTGTCCCCCTTTGAATTTGGCCGCTGTGGGATCCCTTCCCACCTACATTTGGGAAGAGGACCAAGACCACTATAAATAGGACTTAGCCACTACCATAGACGGGGGGATCATTCAGATCATGCTCTCACCCACCAGCTCACTCGAGCCCAAGAACTCCTCTCCTCTGGAGGATGTTTGCCATTGTACTAGTTCATCCTCTGACCTCGAGGCAAATCCACCACAAAGCTGGAATAGGGTATTACACCACAGGGTGGCCCGAACCAGGATAAATGGCTGTGTCTCTTTTACATTCAGTTCATCAAGCTAGGCCTTGAGATTGGCGAGTAGGCAGACTGGGGAGGACGAGTTCTTCGCACGCACGCCAGAGTTCGAACCTCTCAAGGGTCTGCAAAACCCTGAATCCAACATTTGATACGCCAGGTAGGGGTGCGTCAGAGCCTCTCTTCTTCCAGTCGGTTGACAAACTGAAAGTGAAAATGAAAAACTTTTACAAACTCTGTTTGATCATGTTGTTGCAAATATGTATAGCCAGCATTCAGGTTTTCAGCAAAGATTATGAACTAACCATATTCACAATAACATTTTGGTCTCACATTGACTCATATCAATGGCATAATCAACTAGCGAGCAATAATAGTAAATCTGGGATGACAACACTTCCTCAAAACAATCATGATATGATATAACAAAATGGTATCTCGCTAGCCCTTTCTGAGACCGCAAAACATAAATGCAGAGCACCCCTGAAGATCAAGGACTGACTAGACATTGTAATTCATGGTAAAAGATATCTAGTCATACTCAATATCAATTAGTAACAATGCATACAAATGACAGTGGTGCTCTCAGAATGGTGCTTTTTATAAGAGAATGATGACTCAACAATAAATGTAAATAGATAGTCCCTTCACAGAGGGAAGCAGGGATTTGCAGAGGTGCCAGAGCTCGAGCTTCAAAACAAAGATGAATATCATTTTGAGTGGTATGCTTTCATTGTCAACATAACAACCAAGAGATCTCTGTATCTTCCATGCTAGATACATTATAGGCGGTTCCCAAATAGAATGGTAAAGTTTTTACTCCCCCTCCGGCAACAAGGACACTCCACGACTAGTCCGGAACAACGGGTACCGTTCGTACCAACAACAGTCCTGGGGGAGTTTTGTTTGATATTATAATTTGATTTGGTTTGAGCATGGAACTGGGCATCCCGAATACCAGCCACTTTCTCGTGAATGACAAGTGAATAAACACTCAACGTGAGAATAACCCACCTAGCATGGAAGATACTGACAGCCCCCAGTCGCTACATGAGCGATTCAGGCATACAAAACAGATTATTATTTGAAGGTTTAGAGTTTGGCACATGCAAATTTACTTGGAACGGCATGTAAATACCGCATATAGGTAGGTATGGTGGACTCATATGGAACAACTTTGGGTTTATGGAAGTGGATGCACAAGCAGTATTCCAGCTTAGTACAAGTGGAGGCTAGCAAAAGATTGAGGAGCGACCAACTAGAGAGCGACAACAGTCATAAATATGCATTGAGATTAACCAACATTGAGTGCAAGCATGAGTAGGTTATAAATCACCATGAACATAAATATCGTGGAGGCTATGTTGATTTTGTTTCAACTACATGTGTATACATGTGCCAAGTCAAGCCACCTAAATCATTCAAAGGAGGATACCATCCTATCATACCACATCACAACCATTTTAAAAGCATGTTGGCACGCAAGGTAAACCATTATAAACTCCTAGCTAATCAAGCATGGCATGAGTAAATATAATCTCTAATTGTCATTGCAAACATGTTTCATTCGAAATGGGATGAATCAAGAACGATGAACTAATCATATTTACAAAAACAAAATAGTTCGAGTTCATACCAGCTTTTCCTCATCTCAATCATTTCATCATATATCGTCATTATTGCCTTTCACTTGCACGACCGAACGGTGTAAATAATAATAATAGTGCACATGCATTGGACTAAGCTGGAATCTGCAAACATTCATTCAAAGGAGAAGACAAGGTAATATAGGCTCTCCGTTAGATCAACAATAATGCATATAAGAGCCACTCATCATTTTCATCATGGTCTTCTCCTCTCAACCCAATGAGAAGAAAAAGAATTTCAAAGAAAACACTGAAATATTTTTGGAGTTTTTGTTTTTCTGAAGAAAGTAAAACAAGAACAAGAAAACTATTTACATGGGAAAGCTCCCAACAAGCAAAACAAGAACGAGAAATCTTTCTGGGTTTTCTTTAATACTACTACTAATAAACATGGAAAGAAAACTAAAAAGAAGCTACAACTATTTTTTTTGATTTTCTCAAAGTTTTTCAAACACACAAGAGGAAAGCGGGAAAAGAAAACAAACTAGCATGAATAATACAATGAAAAAGTATGAACACCGACAACTGGAATGAGTGTGTGAACATGAATGTCATGTCGGTGAGAAATATGTACTCCCCCAAGCTTAGGCTTTTGGCCTAAGTTGGTCTATGGCCACGGCTGGCCTGACGGGTATCCAAAGTTATAGTCGGGGTTGTACTGGAACGCGACAGCTACTGCCTGAAGGGCTGCAGCATGGAGGCGAGAGGCCTCTATCTCTCTCTCATACTCGTTTGCCTCCTCTCTGGTTATAAAATATCTCCCTTTTACCTAAAAGTTAAAGATGGCAGGAGTAGGAAGGGTAACAAGGACAACACACTGCATGTCAAAGATTAGTCGGTACAAGAGGGACTGTTCGTTACTCACAAGAAACTGATAGAGCACCAAAGCATTATAATCAAGGAAAGTAGGGGGTAACTCAATGTCATTCTCTCTTATGGGTACCCCAAGATAATTAGCTTAATGAGTGGCATAAGCCTACCAAAGAAATCTCCATCTTTAGGATTAAGATGTAACCTCCTTGCAATAATAGCCCCACGTTATATCGTTTATCATCCACCGGAGACTTGAGAAAACTAAGATCTAATGCACAAACGTGGTTATGATCATGTTTACCGTTAATGCATCTACCTATAAAGAGAGAAAAATAATGTATGACAGGAAACTGAATGCTCCCCAAGGTAGCTTGCGTGATGTTTCTAGTTTCCCCCATAGTGATGCGAGCAAGGAAATTGTTATATTCAATTTTGCGAGGCTCACTATGAATGCTCCATTGTGGGATTTTACATGCATCATTAAAATCTTCTAGGTCCATGGTATATGATTTATCATAAAGATCAAATAGGACAGAATGAGTATTGCGCTCAGATGTAAATTCAAATCTCCACACAAATGAATCATTGAGGTGATAGTATTGCCGGCACTTATCTGACATGAAGTCCTCAAGGCCAGCATTTCGTACGTATGTATCAAATTCATCCTTGAAACCTGCATGAACGATAAATGACAGCAAGATGAGCTAGCTAGAACACAGATTTGAGCAACGAGATGATTTTTTCTGGAGGAAGATGAAGTGGATGGGTGCTGGGGGGACCCACATGGGACCCACAAGGTAGGGGGCGCGCCCTCCACCCTTGTGGTCCACTGGTGCAGCCCCCTGGTGTGTTCTCAGTGCCAAAAATTCTAAAAAATTCTAAAAAAATCATACTAAATTTTCAGGGCATTTGGAGAACTTTTATTTTTGGGACATTTTTTTATTGCACTGATAAATTAGAAAACACATGGATAATACTATTTTTGCTTTATTTATTCTTGGTAGCTGAATGTAAAAGCTGGGTACAGAAAGTTGTGCTTCCTAAATTCATCCATCTCATGCCCATCAAAAGGAATCCATTAACAAGGTTGATCAAGTCTTATTAAAAAACCTCTACCGAATAACATAAACCAGAGAATTTTTGAATAACACTAGGTTACCTCAACGGGGATATGCATGTGCCCAGCAATAAGAATATCATATTTCTTTTTGACAGTAGGAAGAGGGATTTCAAAACCTCCAATAGTAATGATACTATGAATTTGAGGTTGTTTCTTTGGAAAGTTTACCGTATGCTCATTACCATTAACATGAAAAGTGACATTGCCTTTGTTGCAATCAATAACAACCCCTGCAGTATTCAAAAAGGGTCTACCAAGGATAATTGACATACTGTCATCCTCGGGAATATCAAGAATAACAAAGTCCGTTAAGATAGTAACGTTTGCAACCACAACAGACACATCCTCACAAATACTGATGGATATAGCAGTTGATTTATCAGCCATTTGCAAAGAGATTTCAGTAGGTGTCAAGTTGTTCAATTCAAGTCTACGATACAAAGAGAAATGCATGACACTAACACCAGCTCCAAGATCACATAAAGCAGTTTTAAAATAGTTTCTTCTAATCGAGCATGGTATAGTAGGTATTCCTGGATCTCCTAATTTCTTTGGTTTTCCACCCTTAAAAGTGTAATTAGCAAGCATGGTGGAAATTTTAGCTTCCGGTATCTTTCTTTTATTTGTAACAATATCTTTCATATACTTAGCATAAGGAGACATTTTTAGAATATCACTCAAACGCAGACATAAAAAGACAGGTCTAAGCATTTCAACAAAGCGCGCAAAATCCTCATCATCCTTTTTCTTGGATGGTTTAGGAGGAAAGGGCATGGGTTTCTGAACCCATGGTTCTCTTTCTTTGCCGTGCTTTCTAGCAACAAAGTCTCTCTTATCATAACATTGATTTTTGGTTGTGGGTTATCAAGATCAACAGCAGGTTCAGTCTCCACATCATTATCATTACTAGGTTGAGTATCAGCATGAACATCATCATTAACATTAGCACTAGGTTCATGTTCATCACCAGATTGTGTCTCAACATCAGAAATAGAAATATCATTTGGATTCTCAGAAGTATCTATAACAGGTTCACTAGAAGCATGCGAAGTCCTATCAGTTTTCTTTGTCTTTTTATTACTAGGACTAGGTGCATCAGTGTTGGTTTTCTGAGAATCTTGCTCAATTCTCTTGGGATGGCCTTCAGGATACAAAGGTTCCTGGGTCATTTTACCACCTCTAGTCATGACCCTAACAGCATTATCATTGTTCTTACTATTCAACTCATTGAGCAAATCATCCTGAGCCTTAAGTACTTGTTCTACTTGAGTTTTAACCATGGAAGCATGCTTACTAATAATCTTAAGATCACTAACATTTCTACTGATATAATCACCCAAGCAGTCAAGCATGTAAGCATTACGTTTCAATTGTCTACTAACATAAGCATTGAAATTTTCTTGTTTAACAATAAAATTATCAAACTCATCCAAGCATTGAATAGCAGAATTATTATGAGGAATATCACCTTCATAAAATCTATAGAGAGAATTTACCTCTACTACCTGTGTCGGGTTATCAAGACCATGTATTTCTTCAATAGGCGGTAAATTCTTAAAATCTTCAGCTTTAATACCTTTTTCTTTCATAGATTTCTTTGCCTCTTGCATATCTTCAGGACTGAGAAATAGAATACCTCTTTTCTTTGGAGTTGGCTTAAGAGTTGGTTTAGGAAGTGTCCAATCATTATCGTTACTCAATATATTATTCAATAGCAATTCAGCTTGCTCAACAGTTCTTTCCCTGAAAACACAACCAGCACAACTATCTAGTATTATAAAAGATATCAAGTATTTCATTTTTCTTAAGAGGATGATCAGGCAAATCATTAAGTAATTGGAGAAGCCTCCCCCAAGCTTGTGGGAGAATCTCTTCTTCAATTTGCGCAAAGTTAAATATTTCCTTTAAAGCAGCTTGTTTCTTATGAGCAGGGAAATATTTTTCAGAGAAGTAATAAATCATATACTGGAGACTACGTACACAACCGGGAGCAAGAGAATTAAACCATAACTTATCATCACCCTTTAATGAGAAAGGAAACAACTTAAGAATATAGTAATAGCGAATTTTTTCCTCATGTGCGAATAGGGTGGCTATATCATTCAATTTTGTAAGATGTGCCACAGCAGTTTCAGATTCATAACCATGAAAAGGATCGGATTCAACCAAAGTAATTAACTTAGGATCAATAGAGAATTCATAATCCTTATCAGTAACAAAGATAGGTGAAGTAGCAAACTTAGGATCATATTGCATTCTAGCATTCACAGATTTTTCTTTCCACTTGCATAATAATTTCTTAAGATCATCTGTATCTTTACAAGCAAGAAAGTCCCTAGCTGCCTCTCCATCCATAACATAACCCTCGAGTATAATAGGAAGTTCATATCTAGGGGTGCTAGTCTTTTCATGTGTTTCAAACTTTTCAGTTTCAATAATTTCATCGGATTCAGAAATATCATCATCTTCAGCATAATCAATAGTTCTGGCTCTAGCAAGATGTTCATCAAGTAATTCACCCAGTGGCACAGTATTATCAAGCAAAGTAGTAGCATCATTCATAGTAGAAGTAGCATCATCAATAACATGCGACATATTATAATCAACAGCAGGTGTAGGTGTCGCAAGCTTACTCAAAATAGAATGTGAATCAAGTGCAGAGCTAGATGGCACTTCCTTACCTCCTCTCGTAGTAGAGGGAAAAATCTTGGTTCTTTGATCTTTCAAATTTCTCATAGTGATCTACAGATATAAATCCCAAGTAACTCAGAGAATAGAGCTATGCTCCTCGGCAACGGCGCCAGAAAAAGGTCTTGATAACTCACAAGTATAGGGGATCGCAACAGTTTTCGAGGGTAGAGTATTCAACCCAAATGTATTGATTCGACACAATGGGAGCCAAAGAATTTTCTCAAGTATTAGTAGTTGAGTTGTCAATTCAACCACACCTGAAAGTCTTAATATCTGCAGCAAAGTATTTAGTAGCAAAGTAGTATGGAAGTAATGGTAACAGTGGCAAAAGTAACAGTAGCAGTTTTGTAGCAATTGTAACACTGGCAACGACAAAGTAACTAAGCAAAGATCAATATGTGAAAAGCTAGTAGGCAATGGATCAATGATGGATAATTATGTCGGATGGCATTCATCATGCAACAGTTATAACCTAGGGTGACACAGAACTAGCTCCAGTTCATCAATGTAATGTTGGCATGTATTCCGTATATAGTCATACACACTTATGGAAAAGAACTTGCATGACATCTTTTGTCCTACCTTCCCGTGGTAGCGGGGTCCTAATGGAAACTAAGGGATATTAAGGCCTCCTTTTAATAGAGAACTGGAACAAAGCATTAGCATTTAGTGAATACATGAACTCCTCAAACTACGGTAATCATCGGAAAGAATCCCAGTTGTCGGCGTTCTGGGAACGGGGTCCCCAGACTTGCCTGCCTGCTGCCTGCGGTGTGGCTCAAGTGGTGGCCCAGTACGGCCCATCTTCACCTATGCAAACACAAGACCCTCGCGGGGCGGACGACAAAAGGCTTCCTCAGGTGCGGCCTCACCAGGCAGGCTCGCGAGGAGGTGGAGAGATCAAGGCAAGGGTACCTCGCGAGGTGCTCGTGAGGCAAGCCATGACGATCGAGATCAGGCGGGCGCCATGCAGGCGCCGGCCTGCGCAGCGTCCTTGCTTCCTCTTTGGTGCAAAGGGGGCAAGCACAGGCGTGGAGTACCGAGGCATCAGGCAAAGGTTACCATTCCGGTGAAACAAGACCAAGGCCAGCAGAGCGGCAGGACGGAGGTCACCGTGGAGCCCAAGACGACGTCATCGCCAGTGCTTTTGGCAGACCAAGACCAACTTTAGTTAGGATATCTTGTACTAGATGTTCCCCTTCGAAATGGCCGTTGTTGGCGCCCTTCATGCTCAATATTTGGGAAGAGGACCAGGGCCTCTATAAATAGGGCTAGCCACCACAGTAGGAGGCAACTGATCCGAGATCACTCAGATCATCCCCAACCACACAAGCTCACCGAGTTCAAGAACACCCCTCGTGAGGTTGTTCTTCCTTTGTACTGTTCTTCATCAGGCCCTGAGGCAATCCACCACACCACACACTGGAGTAGGGTATTACACCACAACGGTGGCCCGAACCAGTATAAATCTCGTGTCTCTCGTGTTGCTCATCGTCTAGCTTAGATTCTCGCGAGGCGATTGGGCGTGGATTGGTAGGGAGAAGACCTTCGCGCGCACCCCAGTGTTCGAACCTTAAGGGTCTGCCGGAACCTGAAATCCGTCATTTGGCACGCCAGGTAGGGGTGCGCCGGAGTCTTTCCTTCCGCTGTTTCGCGTTCGATCGTCCGTCGCGTCCGTGGCTGACGCTCGCCGGGCTCGCGCCGAGCGTCAGGCAGCTCTCGCCGCCCGCGTCGCCCAGACGGCTCCCGTCGGCGGGTGTCCCCGTCGTTCTCTATCGCCCGCCGCCATCGGCCCAGCGGGGAATGAGCAGCAGGCCTCGTCACTGCATCCCTCGGTGCGGCGGGAAGGCCGCACCGCCACCCCGTCGCTGACACCAGCTGGTTCGTCGTCGCACGCCCGTCGCGCTCCCACGGACGCGCACGCCGCGTTGCTCCTAGCGCGTGAGCTCCTGCACTACCGTCCCGTCGACGACCTCTACGAGGAGTGGCTCGCTCGCATTACGGAGCTCGTCAGCGCCGCAGGGGGCTCCCCAGCGCCGTCCCTCTCGCTACCTCGCCCTCCATCCTGTGCGGGTGATGCAGCCCAGGAGGTGCCTCCGCCACCTCCACCTCAAGAAGGCGCCTTGGCTCCAAGGCACGCGGCCCCTGGACGAGATCCATCGCGTCCAGCGCCCGCACGACGAGAAAGGAGCTGCCAAGAAACCCCTCGTCCCCAAGAAGGTGCTTGCGTGCTTCCTGCACCGGCCCGCCATGACCGCATCCCTGCGCCAACACGTCAAGACCCCGCGCTGCTCCCAGCAGCGGCGCGCGGGGACCCCCAGGAGCGAGCCCCAGGAAAGATTCGAGAAGCTCAGAAGGATGACAAAGAAATTGCAGAGATAAAGGAGAAGATGAGTGAAGGAAAAGCCAAAGGTTTTCGTGAGGATGAGCACGACACCTTGTGGTTTGAGGACCATGTATATGTGCCCAATAATGCAGAGATCGGGAAGTTGATATTACAGGAAGCTCATGACTTGCCATACTCGATACACCCCGGAAACACCAAGATGTATTTGGATTTAAAGGAGCATTTCTGGTGGACTAGTATGAAGAAGGATATTGCCGAGTATGTAGCCGTATGTGATGTATGTCAGAGAGTAAAGGCAGAACATCAGAAGCCAGCAGGATTACTGCAGCCTATGCCGATACCCGAATGGAAGTGGGATAAGCTTGGCATGGATTTCATCACCGGGTTGCCCAAGACCCGATCGGGATATGATTCTATCTGGGTAGTAGTGGATCAATTGACCAAAGTAGCCCACTTTATCCCAGTGAAAACCACCTATACCAGTGCGAAGTTGGCCAAGATATATATGATCAGGATTGTATGTCTGCATGGAGTTCCGAGGACCATCGTATCAGATAGAGAAACACAGTTTACTTCAAAGTTTTGGCACCAGTTGCACCAGACTTTGGGTACGAGGCTGGAGTTCAGCACAACCTTTCATCCGCAGACAGATGGACAGACCGAGAGAGTCAATCAGATTCTGGAGGACATGTTGAGAGCTTGTGCACTAGATTATGGATCTAGTTGGGATGATAATTTGCCCTATGCGGAGTTCTCATACAACAATAGCTACCAGGCCAGTTTGAAGATGGCACCATTCGAAGCCCTGTATGGGAGAAGATGCCGAACACCGTTGATGTGGGATGAAGTTGGAGACCGCCAGTTGTTTGGACCAGATTTGATTAAAGAGTCCGAAGAGAAGGTTAAGCTGATTCGAGATAGACTGAAGGTATCTCAGTCCAGACAGAAGAGTTATGCAGACTCGAAACACAAGGAGGTAGTCTATGAGATCGGAGATAGAGCATACCTTCGAGTGTCACCTCTGCGAGGAGTTAAACGCTTTGGAGTTAAGGGAAAGTTAGCCCCGAGATCTGTAGGACCATACCGTGTTTTGGAACGCATAGGAGAGGTAGCCTACAAGTTGGAGTTACCCGAAGCATTGTTAGGAGTTCATCATGTGTTTCACGTTTCCCAGTTGAAGAAGTGTCATGCCGGGATGGCAGATATACCGCTAAGAGATACAATGCCCCTGGAAGCGACTCAGTTGGACAGTGATCTAACCTATGAGGAGAAACTAGTCAAGATTCTTGAATTTGCCAGCCGAGTTACCCGTAGCAAGGTTATCAAGTTTTGCAAAGTTCAATGGAGCCACCATACCGAGGATAAAGCCACTTGGGAACGAGACGATGATCTTCGCAAAGACCACCCACACCTATTTTCTAGCCAACCCGAATCTCGAGGGCAAGATTCATCTTAAGGGGGGTAGGTTTGTAACACCCCAAAATTTCAATTTGGAATGTTATACATAGGTCATGCATGCATATCATATTTTATCGTATTTTGTTTTGCGAACCTCGAAATCCTAAGCAACTCAAGGACCCACGGAGAGAGTTGGGGATTTCACGTTCTTCATATTTGAATTTTATCAAATATTGAATCAAGGATCATTTTGGTTTTCATAATTTTTCTCTCCGAAAATATTTCATATTAAAAATATATGGGAGGAGATAATATGACTTCTCCGAAATAAATGAAATATTGGAGGAAAAATATTAAAATCAAATAAATATTCTATTTGGATTTTCATTGCAATTTTATTTGAATTTAGGAAAATATGCGTTTTTCAAAATTGCATTAGAGGCCCAAATAAATGTTCACTTTGTCCGCTATATTTTTAGAGGACGGGAAAAATTTATTTCAGGATTTTTGGAGTCCGTTTAGTATTTCGTTTCGTTGTTTTTCTGCGCGGAATTATTAGAAAAACGCAACCGACCTAGCTGGGCCGTGCCCGACTATGACTCGCCCGGCCGGCCTCTTATAAGCCACGGCCCGCCAGCCCCCTCCCACTCAAACCCTAGCCCCAGCCCGCACCCCGCCGCCGCCGGCAGCACACCGCCGCCGCCGCCAGCACACCGCCGCCGCCGCCAGCCCCGCTGTCGCCAACGCCGCCCGCCGCCACCA
>NC_057805.1:28644284-28703485 GCF_018294505.1 Triticum aestivum
GCCACCACCCGCCGCTGCCGTCGCCGGACGCCGCCGCCACCACCAACCACCGGACGCCGCCGCCCCACCGGAGTACGCCGGACCGCCGTCCCGTTCCACGAGGTAGCCGACGGTTTTTTTTAAACCGCTGGTTTTATTTCGTAAACCCTAGATCTATTTTATTAAATATATCGGTTCGGTTTTTTCGGTTTAGTTATTTTGCGGACGTTCGTTCGTGCGTTCGTTTTAACAAATGCCGTTCACCCGTTAGTCACAGACAGCGAACGTTCGTTCGTTAGCCTGTTCGTCAGTTTTTCTTTTTCCAGGGTTTTACCGCGATTATTTTCGATCGCGATTTCTGCCCTAATCTTCATTCTAGTATAACTTTTCGCTCGTTTATCGGAATCAGGCGATTCAAGCGCCTAGATCTTTGCCTTGAAACCCACTTTCTGTTTAACTAACTAGAACAAGATTTTGGTACTGTAAAATTTGACTTTAGTCCAGATTAGTAATCGGATCTTGTTTCTTTTGCAGTTTGAGTTTCGTTGCTCCGTTTGATTTGATTCTTTTTGCAAACCGGAGTTCTTCAGTTGAACTTTCTTGTTAGATCTTCTTATTTGAGATTTACCCATGCATCTTTGCTTGATGTGCTTATGTATGCTATTGTTTGTTTTCGATAGAATTCCCGGAGTGTGAAGCGTGCTACTACGAGTCTCTAGGTTTTGCGGATCGTCAGCAAGGCAAGTAACACTTTGATCATATTTCTTTCATACCCAGTTTGTATGCATTAGTTTCAATCCTCAAACACTGCATGATTAGGATGTGATTTAACTTGTGGGTATTTGGGAAGTAGATGATGAGGTAGAACTTATTGCCCTGTTTATTATGAAACCTTGGGAGTTACTTCTACGTTGTGCTATTACTGCTACGCTATGCTCGTAGACGTGGTTTGGGTGAGTGAATCCATGACAGATGTGAGATGATTATTTAATGGTTCAACTTAAGGTGGCAACTTTAATACACATCTGGGTGGATTGCTTGATTTGGGCACTTGGAGAATCCAGTGTTGTCCTAGGATATCCCGGAGTACCCGTGTGATCATCCTATGGTCCGCCACCCAGGCTCAAAGGGATCGTGAGATATTTCATGCTATAAACTTCCGTGTGCAGCCACAAGCCATTATGGGCTCTAGCATAGTTGAGTAAGTTGTGTGAGCTCTTGAAGAGGTGGGCTAGCAGATGTAGGGGAAAGTAGGTGTACCGGTCCACCCGGAGTAGAGAGTAAATGCTTCTAAAAGACTGTGTCTCGGTCATTCGTTTCTCAAACACCATGTAGTGCGAGAAAACCAACGGAGGAGATCGAGTCTTGTGGGGAAAAGTGCGTAAACCTCCGCAGAGTGTACAATCTAATCATGGTTAGCCGTGTCCCCGGTTATGGACAACTTGAGTATCTAGTACTTGGATTATCATATGTATCTCATCACTCTAATTTTATTTTGTTGGGTTAATGATTACTTTAATTGGGATTGAGTTGGAGGAACCTTCTCAATGTTGTTTCAACCACCATGATAGTTCAATAAAAAATATATTCCTTTGTTGTAGGGAAAAATTGGCTTGTCGCAAAAACAATATAACCTTAGAGCCTCCACCAGCCATATATACATGTAGTGATAGCCTTTATTTGTTCATTGCTCTACTGTGTTATATTGCCAGCATATTCCATGTGCTGACCCATTTTCGGGCTGCAACGTATTATGTTGCAGACTTTTCAGACGACGAGTAAGGTGCGATAGGTCGTTTGTCGTGCACTCAGCTATGCCGTTGGAGTTGATGGACTCACTTATCTTCCAAGTCTTCCTCTGTTATTTTATTTAGATGGCCTTAAGCCATATTTATTGTAATAAGTTCTCTTTTGAGACATTCGATGTAATAAGTGTGTGATTGCTACTCTGTTATAAATCCTTCGAGTACTGTGTGTGCCAGCATTACCGATCCAGGGATGACACTGAGCACAAAGACTTAACCATTTGAGGTCGGGTCACTACATTGCCAGGTTTATTTGTACTAACTACAAGAATGGGCCACCTTTGAAGAAGATTTAGGTGCCCAAAAGTTTTCTTGAGAAGCTTCCCGTGAATGTCATCGCGACACCACCTCAGAAGAAGACAAACCCCAAACCAAAGGCTTCGTATGGCCCAGAGGCTTCATACAGACAGAGGACCTCACAAGGTCACCCTAACGCCAATGTTTTGCAGGGAAACTACCATCAGACTCATGAATATGAGCGTGTTTCTTCTAACGCTATGTTCATAAATCAAAGAACTTTTCTACACATTCATATGAGTATTATTCACCTCCTACAAAACTATTTGCTAGGGCTCCAAAGCCTAAGTTTTCAGATGCAACTGTCGGCATTCTGGGAACGGGGGTACCCAGACTTGCCTGCCTACGGCCCACAGCGTGGCTCCATCGACGGCCTGGTACGGCCCACCTTCAGCATCAGCAACTCAAGACCCTTGCGAGGAGCCAAGCCTCGCGAGGCGGACGACGCCAAGACCCCCACAAGGAGCGGCCTCCTCAGGCTGGCTCCTGAGGGGCGGAGATATCTACGCAAGCCCTCACCTCATGAGGTTCGGATGACGTGAGCCATGACGACCATGGCCAGGTGGGCGCCAGCGGGCGTAGTATAGCAGTTTCCTCTTTGGTGCTAAGGAGGGAAGTGTAGGCACGGAGCCCTGAGGAATCAGCCAAAGGTTTCCATTTCCATGCAACAAGACCAAGACCGCCAGGACGGCAGGACGGAGGTCATCGCCGAGCCCACCACGGTGTCACGACCAGAAGCTTTGCAGGCAAAGACTACTTTTGTCAGGATAAGATGTACTAGTTGTCTCCCTTCGAATTTGGCCGTTGTGGGATCCCTTCCCACCTTCATTTGGGAGGAGGACCAAGGCCACTATAAATAGGACCTTGCGACCACCATAGGAAGGGATCGGATTCATTTCATCCTCCCCGGCTAACCAGCTCACACAAACACATGAAAACACCTCCTGAGGTTGTTCTCACTGTACCAGTTCATCCTCAACCCATCTCAAGGCCAATCCACCACAAAGCGGGAGCAGGGTTTTACACCGCAAGCTGGCCCGAACATGGGTAAACTACCTTGTCCCTTTTCCTTCCAGTTCATAGAGCTAGGCCATGGGATCGACAAGTAGGCAGACTAGGGAGGAAGAGTTCTTCGCAGGCACCCAGAGTTAGAATCTATCAAGGGTCTGCAGAGCCCGGAATCTGACATTTGGCGCACCAGGTAGGGGTGCGTCGGAGCCTCTCTTCCCCCGGTCGATTCGCCACCGCTTTGCCGTTCTCATAGCTGACGCTTCGCGGGTTCACGCTGAGCACTGGGCTGCTCAGCCCGCCCAGGCAGCACCATCTTCTCAGGAAGATCTCCACTCCGCGCTCCTCGCCGCCCGCACGCCGCCCAATGTAGTCAGCCGCGGGCGGCACGGACCGCCACCACCCGCTCTCGCGCTGCACCGCAACCGCGCCACCACGCGATCTTCAAGCTATGCTACGGCAACGACGCTGCACACCCGCGGGGAGCAGGGGAACACATGAGCCGCCCTCATCGTGGCATGAGAGCTGCTGCGATGTAGATTGGCGAAAGGCGGCGACGACGCCCTACTAGAGTGGGTCGGTGAGCTGCTCGATGCCGCCTGCAGGGGTGCACCACCTTGCCTACATCCCAACTGGTGCCGGGGCGCGTGCCGGTCCCCACCGCCCCCGCGCGCCCCTCCCCGGATGACCCTGTGATGCTAGCCCGGCCCGCAACATTGGCCATCCTACCCGAGGTACGTTGCCTCCGGGTGTTGTGAGCTCGGGCGGACCCTCCTGGGCCCGCGCTGAGGTTCCACTCTATGGTCATCGCGACCTGGTGCCGAGCCTGGTGACCAGCGACGCGGGGTGGCCGGGCAACGACTCTGGCATGGCGGCTTCAGGCACCTCTGTACCTCCCCTGATGGACTTGTTGTACGTGCCAAGGGGGGGCCCTTTCCCGTTCCCTTCGCCGGTCTGGGCATCGAGGCCACGCGACGCCGAGGCTCCCCGCGAACCGCCCTGGAGCTTCACCAACGCCTTCAACGACAACAGCCACTGGGTACAGCCAATATCTCAGGAGCACGATTACACTAACCATGGACCGCAGGTGAACCAAGCCACGACGACAGCTATGGACCCCAGGATGATGGCCTCATCGCGGGCGGACAAGATGCACTGGGGGATGCACGGGGGAGCCCGGTGCCAGGGCCTCCTCCGTGCCACCTGGAGCAAGGTGCCACACGAAGGTAGGTCCCCTGCCGGGGAAGGCACCGCGAGCCCTTTCCCTCGGCGGAGGACCTACGGTCGCCGGTGGCACCGCCAGCGCCCCCCTTGCCCCTTGGTCTCGTACTTGTTTCTGGACGCCCCAATAGTGGTCAGGGGAGGCGCAGGGCGGGGCCCTCACCAGGTGCCATGGATGCACGTGAAAATCTCCGCTCGTGACATTCTCACTAATAATGAGTGGGGCTGCACACGCCCCGGAGTCTCCTGAGCGCCTCCCTCAGGCCTCACGGGGGCTCCCACCCACGTCCAAGTGTAAGCACCATGCTCTGCGCTGGCCGTCGACACTGTCACCCAATGACTAGTCCCACGCCTAGTGGAAGCACTTAGCTCTGTGCTGGTGAGAAGACGAGCTAGGTGCCGGACACGGCAGTTTGCTTTTACCCTCTTTCTGTAATCCAACTTTGCCATCTTCTAGAATGAGATTTGGAGTTTTCCTGTGCTTATCAAAATATAAAACGGGGGGGGGGGGAATTTTTCTTGGCTCGTGGCGATTTCTTGCTTTCTGGCTTTGTATATAAGAGCGAGGCTCACGCCTGCTACCCCCCCTGTGAGCGCCCCGCGAGCGGGGGCTGGGCATGGTATGCGCGCGTCGAGCAGGGTCGGGCTAGCCTAGGCGACGCCAAAGGCCCCCCGGGGTCAGGAGTGCAGCCACCGCAGGATTAATTGCCGCGTGCACACCCTGCCATAATCCGGCAATCGACTCCTCGCGAGGCCCTCTCGGGCAAGCTAGCAGGCCCCTCGGGGGGCTTAAAACCTCGCGAGCCCCGGAGGGCTCACCTCAGGAGAAGGGCGCCTCTGCGACATCAGGACCCGCTCAGGACCTACGGAACCAAAGATAAGTCGCAACAACTACCCCACTCGGGAGCCCCCAGGCTCGCGACGACACATTCCAAATCAAAAGCATATCGTCATTTCATACATTATAAGGCCCCCCCTTCAAAAATGCTTTCACGCCCCACGGGGCCGCGTTCGAGGGTTTTGTCATACAGCTCAGAGCAGGAAGGGAAATGTAGGCCTAGCTGGATGCACTGCCGCCGGCGTCGTCCTTGTCGTCATCATCTGCACCACCAACGTTGCCACTAGCGTCGTCCTCGTCGTCCTCATCATCATCACCCGCACCACATCCCTCGGCCGCGATCACGATCGCGTCGTCTTCAGGAGCGAACTCCGCGACCAGGTAGTCCACATGGTCGTCCACCCAGCCCGCCAGATTGTCCTGGATGACCCCGGGCACAGGGGCTATCACAACATTGAAGTCAAAATGGGGGTCATGGTTGAGGAGTTGACTGAACACGCGTGAGAACACACACCCCAGAAGGCCCCGACTTGTCTCTTCAACGAGCTGGCGAGCCCTCGTGGCCCGGTCCTCCAGGCGGGTCACGACCTGGATGAAAAAGCGGAGGTGGTTGGCCTCGTCAGCTTCGTGCGGGTGAGGGATGCTCTCCTCGCAGATGGTGTCTAAGGCTCGGTTGGCCCTGACCCTGAGGTCCTGGAACATCGTGGCATGCTCGCGCTGCATCGTCCGACGGCAACACGCTTCATTCGCGGTCTTCTCCATGAGGGACACGATGCCCTCAACCTGCTTCTGAAGTGAGGACAAGTCGGCGCGAGCGGAGGCCTGAGCCTCCTTAGCGGCCCTCTCGTGCTGCTCCACCGCGTCCAGCTTCGTCCTAAGGGCGGTGGTTCCGCCCTCAAGCTCGGCCTGCTGCAGTTCAAAGCGGGTCTCCTAGAGCTCCAACTTCTGGCGTTACTCGTCGGCAAGAGCCGTGCGAACCTTCGCCACCTTCTTGTCAACCTCCTGCTGGATCCTGGCCTCCCGAGTGGCGACGGCGTCCTCAGCTGCGGCTGCCTGGCGCTCTCTCACCTCGATCCGCTCGAGCTCCAGGCTGAGCTCCAAGACCTCCAGTGCCAACGTTCCTGGACCTCCCTCTCATCTGAGGGGGCCTCGCTCAGCGATGCTGCTAGGGCAGCCCTGCGCGCCTGAACCTGCCGCTCGAGGACGGCGTCTGAAGCTTGAAGCTCCCGTTCCCGCTCGTCGGCCGCCTCATGGCTGCAGTCGGCGGCTCGGGCTTCCTCCTGAGCACGGGCGCAAGCCTCGCCGAGAAGCTGCGAACGACACTGCGGTGCTCGCACGAGCGCGCTCGTGCTGAACATGCCCGAGGTTGATGGCGACCTTCAATTGGTGCCACTCGTGCGCCAAGCGGAGGCCCTCCATCTCGAGGCAAGCGTCGACGTCGGCAAGCTCTCCTCCGAGTCGACTCAGCGCGTCCATCGCTTCCCGAAAGAGGTCGTGTGATGACCCACAAGTATAGGGGATCAATTGTAGCTCTTTTCTATAAGCAATAGTGTCGAACCCAACGAGGAGCAGAAGGAAATGACAAGTAGTTTTCAGTAAGGTAATGTCTGCAAGTGCTGAAATTGTAATTAACGGAGTAGGTTGATAGCATGATAATTTGTAACAAGCAAGTAACGATAATTGTAAGAAGTATGCAGCAAGGTAGCCCAATCCTTTTGAGGCGAAGGATAGGCCAAAACGGTTTCTTATAATAAGCAAAGCGTTCTCGAGGGTACGCGGGAATTTCATCCAGTCACTTTCATCCTGTTGGTTTGATTTGTGTTTCTACTTTGATAATTTGATATGTGGGTGGACCGGTTCTTAGGTGCTGTTCTTACTTTAACAAACCTCCTACTTTTGATTAACCCTCCCGCAAGCATCTGCAACTACGAGAAAAGTATTAAGAATAAATTCTAACCATAGCATTAAACTCTAGGATCTAATCGGTCCCTTACGGAATAGTGCATAAACTGGGGTTTAAGTTTCTGTCACTCTCGCAACCCACCATCTATTTACTACTCCACAATGCATTCCCTTAGGCCCAAATATGGTGAAGTGTCATGTAGTGGACGTTCACATGACACCACTAAGGGAATCACAACATACATACCATCAAAATACCGAACACATATCAAATCACATGTTTACTTGCAACATGATTTATCCCGTGACCTCAAGAACGAAAGTAATTACTCACAAACAATAAACATGCTCATGATTAGAGGGGTATTAATATGCATAATGCTTCTGAACATATAATCTTCCACCAAATAAACCATATAGTAATCAACTACAAGATGTAATCAACACTACTAGTCACCCCCTAGCATCAATCTATAGTTCCGGTAACAAGATTGAATACAAGAGATGAACTAGGGTTTGAGATGAGATGGTGCTGGTGAAGATGTTGATGGAGATTGCCCTCCCCAAGATGGGAGCGTCGTTGGTTATGATGATGACGATGATTTCCCCCTCCGGGAGGGAAGTTCCCCCGGCGGAATCGCTCCGCCTGAGGGCAAAAGTGCTCCTGCCCAAGTTCCACCTTGAGACGGCGGAGCTCCATCCCGAAAGTCTTCTACTTATTTTTCTAGGTCAAAATCACTTATATACAAGAAGATGGGCACCGGAGCTGGGCCGAGGAGGCCACCATCCACCAGGGCGCGCCAGGGGGGCCTGGCGCGCCCAGGTGGGTTGTGCCCACCTGGTGGCCCCCCCTCTGGTGTTTATTGGCTCCAGTATTTCATAAATATTCCATAAAAAATCCTCGTGGAGTTTCAACTCATTTGGAGTTGTGCAGAATAGGTGGCCTGACGTAGCTTTTTTAGGTCCAGATTTCCAGCTGCCAGAATTCTCCCTCTTTGTGTGTACCTTGCAAATTATGAGAGAAAAGGCATTAGAATTACTCCAAAAAGCATTATTATGGATAAAAACTTAGTAAATAACAGTAAGAAAACATGATGCAAAATGGACGTGTCAACTCCCCCAAGCTTAGACCTTGCTTGTCCTCAAGCGAAAACCGAAATCGAGAAACATGTCCACATGCTTTGAGAGAGAGGTGTCGATAAAAACAAAATATGGACATAGAAGCATCATGTTGATTATTATAACAACAAATTTAAACATAAAACTTTTATCATAGAACTTTTATCATACACTTCCCATGAATAAGTAATAGTTCATCACACAATCGAAGTATAAAGCAAAAACTCTATTAGAAACCAACAAACTATGTTTCCAGTCAACTTTGCAACTACAATTCATCATCTTTTCAGGAAGGGTCATGTTTCGGAGCCTTTAGGCAAGTCCACATACTCAACCATCATATAGTCTTCTATGATTGCTAACACTCACCGAGTACACATGAGCAAAACGTTTCAACCGGACACATAGAAAGATAGGGGCCTATAGTTTCTCCTCCCAACATACTCACCTCAAGCGTGATGTCAACAATAATAAATCATGCTATTTATATTCAACTGGACATATGTGCGTAGATCTTTCCTCACCACATGATGATTGCCAAAAGAGAAAAATAAGAGGAATAGAAGTAAAACTTTGACTCTTTGCATAAAAGTAAATACATAAAAGTAAAAGATAAGCCCTTCGTAGAGGGAAGCAGAGGTTGCCATGCACTTATTTGTTTGCATGCTCAACCCCTTGGTGCAAAAGAACGTCACGATACATTGCCCCTTAAGGTGATAACCTTTATTATGCAGTCTGTCCTGTCAGGACCCCGATTCTAAGTCACACCGATCTAGCCTATAACACCTCATATCACTTTGCGGCCTCACGCACGGTATTCCCACAGTTGTCGCCTTACCATGGCCCGGGACCGTTTGCGCCTTTTGGCTCACGTATATGATAGTGTTGCTAGCATCCATATGACAGAGAATCCGGGCCAACATGGCTAGTCGTGAACCCAAAGTGGCACTAACTTACGGGGACAGGCATACATGAATAAACATCGAGCATGTCGGTCAGCAGCGTGTGAATCAGGGCTGTAGCACTGGGCTACCAGGACTCCGGGAACCCGGGCTATAGCAGGCTAGGCAGGACTCCGGATGTCACCACGTGACATTTCCCCGAAGGAACAGACACAGGAACAAAGTGAATCACATGCCGGCCAGTCAAATGTTCCGGAGCAGTAGTGCTGGGCTAGCAGGACTCCAGTGAACCGGGTTGTAGCGGACTACTATGGCTCATGGAAGCACAAGACTACATTTCCCCATAAGAGAGGCTACCAAGGATAAACAACTAGGTTGTCGGATCCCACACATACCAAGCATTTCCATCATACACACAATATGCTCGATATGTGCAAATACAACATGGCATCACAACAAGGCTCTACGACTCAAGGTATTTGTTCATTAGGCTCCGAGGAGCGAGATATTACAAACATGGGTCTCATGACCCAACATTCAGAGCATACAAGTCAAAGCACATGCGGAAGCTTAACATGTCTGAGTACAGACATCTACAAATGAAAAAGGCTGAGAAGCCTGAGTATCTACTAGATCCTGCCGAGGGCACAAGATCGTAGCTCAGATATCAAGCTAAACGTCGAAGTCCACACAGAACTACTAGCGAGACTGACGTCTCTCTGCAAAACATAAAATAGCCAAACGTGAGTACAAATGTACCCAGCAAGACTTACATCAGAACTATCTACATATGCATCGGTATCAATAAAGGGGGTGGTGGAGTTTAACTGTAGCAAGCCAGCTTTGACTCACTAGCTAACCTGAACTACGACCGCAAGTAACTCTTTTGAGGTGGCGCACACGAGTCCACATATTCACCATATCAATACACCACTATGGATCCACTCCCATCTCCCTACGAGAACGCCATCCATAGCACTCACGCTTATCTTGCACATTTTAGAGTATCCACTTTCACTTGTCTATGAACTGTACAGGCAACCCAGAAGTCCTTTACCGCGGACACGCCTACTCGAATAGATGATGTTAACCCTGCAGGGGTGTACTTCTTCACACACGCTCTCGCCATTTACCACCATGTACACGTCGTGTATCTCGGTAACCTTCAAGCGGAAGCCTGGCGAGGGAGTCGGCCATGACCTGACTAACCATACAAGTCTCTAGTCCAGGTTTATCGCCTATTCGGGTTCCATCCGCAAGGAGATCCGGCCGGGGTGTCGCTCACGGCCCCAAACGATGTGTACAGGGTTCCAAGCCCACCAAACGGGCGGCGCTTGGCATACCCGGCCACGGTGCCTAGTCTGACCCAAGCCCACCTGTACCGGGTGCCACTTGGTAGACTACTAACACAACCTACAAACACCAGAAACTAGTTGCAACTCCTGGACAGAGATCAAGTTGTTAATAAGTCGAGAGAGCTTGGAGTGCCCGGAGCCCAATGTGTGGTAGTAACTGTTCATGGATCACAAACACAGAACTCAGTTCCTGAGGACGGCTTCAATGAGACAACCCACCATGTCCTCCTACATGGCCTCTCACCTCTACCTTTACCAAATCATGTTCCCACTCTTAGACCACACACAGTAGGACATGTTCACACACCTCCAATTCATCCCCGATGAATCAGACCTGACTCAACTCTAAGCAGTAGCAGGCATGACAAACAAGCATGAATGAGTAGGCACATCAGGGCTCAAACAACTCCTACTCATGCTAGTGGGTTTCATCTATTTACTGTGGCAATGACAGGACATGCAGAGGAAAGGGGTTCAACTACCGCAGCATGTAACAGTTGAATCGTTGTTGTCCTAATGCAGTAAAAGAGAGCATGAGCGAGAGAGTGGGATTGTATCGGAATGAACAAGGGGGTTTTGTTTGCCTGGCACATCGGAAGATAGTATAGTTCTTCATCGATGTCATCGAACACGTCGTCGGAACGTCGTTTACCGAGAGGGGACAAATACCGGCAACACAGAAGGAAACACAATCAATGCAATGCACAATATGATGCATGATCATGACATGGAAATATGAGTGTGTTGGCTTAATGCAACTACAACCAGATGGGCTTGGGTCATTTTGAACAAAAGGTTCAACCCCAAACTAAAATTATGAATTTAAATAGTGTTTTATCATGTTTTGAACTAAACAGCAAGGTTAAATTGTTTAAACATGCATGAAACCAGTGCAGGTGGATAGATTGGAATTTTCTGGTCATTTTTCATATATAAATTATTTCATTCTGAGCTATAGATTAATTTCTATGATTTTTTGAAGTTTATACTATTTTCTGGAATTTTCTGAGATATTTTAAATCCAGAAAACCATTACTGCGTCAGCATGACAGCAACATTGCGTCAGCAGGTCAATCAGGTTGACCCGGGTCAAACCTGATGTGTGGGGTCCACACGTCAGTGACTAACTAATTAATCTAAGTTAATTAGTGTTAAACTACTACTAACTAAAAAATGTCAGTGGAGTTAATTAAACTTAATTAAAAACTAAACTAGGTTAGCTGGGTCCAGGGCCCACTTGTCAGCGACCCACGGGAGGTCAAACCTCCTGGTCAGCGGAGTGAAACCCGGGTCAGCGGGGTCAAACCCGCCGGCGGTTAGTCGCCGGCGTCCACAGACGCGGCGGAGGGCTCGGGTTCGCTCTCCCAGCGCCCAAATGAGCGGCGGAGAGCACCTACGGGGAGCCGGAGCTCGCCCGCATCCAGCGCGGCAAGCAGCAGTGGCTAGGGAGGCCGGAGCTCGTCGGAAACGAGCTCGGGGCGGCGGCCGACGTTCTGGCGCGGGCGGGGATGCGGCTGCGGTGGACGTGGCGTTGCGTGCTTAGCACCTACGGCAACTAAGCGAGGCGGCGAGCGTGTTAGACACGACGGTCGGACCATTCGGTCGTCGGGGGCACGTCGGCGGTGAGCGTAGGCGGCAGCGCGTACGGGCGCAGGCGACGCGGTGGCTACGGCGTGCAAACGAGGCAAAATAGAGGGGGTTCGGGACAGGAGCTCACGGTGAGCACGTTGGGCGGGTCGACGAGCTCGGGGAACACTACAAAAAATACACTTCCGTGATGATACGTGCTTGTCACAGTAGGTCGCGTTTTCTGTCATGCATGTACATCTATGACAAATTTATGACAGAATCAAGATAGTCATACCTGTGCTGTCGTAGAAGTGTTCCATGACATTGCCAAAATTATCATCATGGAAGTGTCCACTTCCATGACGATAAATCGCGCGTCACAGAAGTGCTCTCGTCAAGGGTGACCGACACGTGCCATCCACCGTAACGGAACGCCGTTAAGCTATCGGGTCGGGTTTTGGATCCGATAACCCGTTAACAGCCCCGACCAATGGGGATTTTCCACGTGTAAAATCATCATTGGCTGGAGGAAACACGTGTCGGCTCATCGTTGGGACAGATGTCATCCACTCATTGGACAGAAGGCGCCTATGATACGTCGACACGTGGCATGGCCCAACAGAGGCCCATTCCTGTGAAAAGGCCGGCCCGTTTGACTTGGTCAAAAGGTGGTGGGCCGGCCCATGGAAAGCCTGTTAACGGCCTGTTCGCATATAGCCCATTTACAGCCCGCTAACCCAAGGCCCGTTACGCCCTATCCGAATTAGGCCTAGTAGCATCATCTGGGCCATCCAATATGATTCCAGCCCGTTTTCACTTCTGGCCCATGTATGGCCCATGATGTCTTTCAGCCTATATGAGGCCCTATGTAACTCTTGGCCTATTAACGGCCCGTGGTGAAACTGGCCCGTAATGAACAGTGTAACACTTTACACCCATTAACAGCCCGTGGTGAAACTGGCCCGTAATGAACAGTGTATCACTTTATACCCATTAACGACCCGTGGTGAAACTGGCCCGTAATGAACAGTGTATCGCTTTATACCCATTAACGGACGGTTATTCCGTTGGGCCGTTTCTAGCCCGTGTTATCTTTCGGCCTTCTCAGAGCCCATTTATTCTTGGGCTCATTTCCAGCATTCGTTTACTTACGGCCCATTACTGTCATTTTCTGCTTGTGGGCCAAATTCAGCCCGTGGTTACAGTCGGCCCGTTTGTGGTCCGTTAATACGTTGGGCCGTTCTCATAGCGTCATCAAATACGGCCTATTAACAATGGCCCGTTATGGTCGGCCCATGAACGGACGATTGCAACTCTAGCCCGTTTATGGCCATAATGCGGCTTTTTATTGGCCCATGTTTGGCCAATCGATCATACGGCCCGTATAAGGCCCATTGATGATACGGACCGTAGAAGGCCCATTGTTTCTACGGCCCGTAGAAGGCCCATTGTTTGTACGACCCGTAGAAGGCCTACTGTTTCTACGGCCCGTAGAAGGCCCACTGTTTCTACGGCCCGTAGGAGGCCCAGTGTCACTACAGTAAATATTAGCCCATGGTTATTGTGGGCTAGTTTTAAAAAATAGGTTATTGCAGCCACTAGCAAACCGGGAAAAAGAACTACACTGACTACAAGCAAACAAGACAACAAGGAAATAAATAAGCAAGCAACTTATGCTAGGCTATCACGGCTATTACACATATTACATCCACTGGGCATCAAAGTTCGCCACCAGTGCAAATATAGGGAACAAAGCAGCATATAAACGTCGCAGCAAAACAAGTCCAGAACTGAAACCACTTCAGAAGAGTTCAAGAAACAATATCCTGGGTACCCACAATGCTGGCAAGATGCTTAGCAAGCTTAGCAAGCTTATTAACTTTCTCTTGTTTGGCGCTTAAATCCTCCAGCGCTTGCTGTTGCACAAGAAAGTACGCATCTGAATTCTGCAGGGACTTCCTCAGTCCTACGGCTTCTTGCCGCAGCACAGCTGACTGATGCCTTTCAGCTTGTAGCTGAGACTGAAGAAGCCGAAGTGATTCAGGCAGCGAGATTGAAGAGCTTGTGCCAGCGGTACTGGCCAGTAACTCGAACACTACATCAACGCAGGACTGTGGGGTTTTCTCACTGTCTACAAGATTGTTTTTATCACCTTTCTTGGAGACCAACAGGGTTGTCTCACTATCTTGAACCTTATCTGCATTACTTTCTCTACCATTGCATAGTGGGGTGCTCTTCTCCAATATTCTGTTTGCATACTACAAGAGAAACAAGTAGACACATCACAGGTTTAGCTTGTAGTATACGAAACTCATTTTGGTAAACCAGTTCAGTAGTAAGGTGGACAGGATAACAGCATGGAACAAACATATATCTATGTACTATGGTCACTCTATTGTCCATATCATTCTAGTTTATCTTCCCTAATCAAGATAGAGACACAGTTCAACTCATATATTTTTAAGACACAGCAGCATAGACAGAATATAAGTGTGAGAAACTACACAGCATTGGCAGCACTTGTAATGTGCATCACATGAGAACATAACTGTTTATGCAACTTAAACTGAAATCAACATAGAGGAAGAAGTTAGAACAGCAATCCAGTTAAAGAAATAGGTTTAAAACATACCTGTTGCGCCATTGGAGTTTCAATTGGATCCTTCAAATTCGAAAGTAGTTGGTACGAGTAAATACAGTGATGCAATAGCTAAGGAGTATGGACCATAGCTACGGAATCTGACCTGAGAACAGTTGCTCTTCTGCTTTAAACATGGAGTTTGGGTTAGCTGTGGTGGTCTTCGTGCTTTGGGCACTGCAGTAGCTTTACAAACTTCTCGTGTGGGGGTACTCTGTGGTGGACATGGTGCTTTGTCAACCATAAGTGGGTTACTATCCGCTGGGGTTGCGGTTAGATGGGTTGTAGCTGGTTCTCTGCCCAACGGTGTAAGTGTGCAATCTGGAAGAGTCTCGATTATGTGTGGTGGGGCTAGTTTCTGGGCCAGTACAACCATGGTTCTATCTGCATCGACAGGTAGCACTGTCTTTTGTGAGGAACGGGTTTTTGCTCCCTTAGATACTGCCATCACCCCCTCCAATTAAAATGGCTGATAAACAAGAAAAGAAATTGAATGTACAGACATTGTATGATAGACAGATGTGGTAATTCACATATATGTTGTCTAACCAAACAGGACAGCATGACACAATTTCACATATATGATGCCTAACTAAACAGGATAACATGACACAGTTTCAGATATATGATGGATAACTTAACAGGATATAATGGCATAATTCAACATATGATGAGTACCTAAACAGGATGACATGACAAAACTATATGATGTCTTTCTAAAATAGGTTGGGATGAAATAATTCACATACATGTTGTCTAAGTATACAGGATGGCATGATATAATTGACATAATTGATTCATATACTAAGCAGCTGGCACTCGCATGTATGATCTCTAAACTAAGCAGATATAATTCAATATTGTGCATATGATGTCTAAACTAAGCAATGCAAGACACCATATGCATCATATGAGAAATATAAACATTGCAACTTAGAGCATACACCTCAGGTGGGATATAGGACTGGTCATCTGTCTCTGAATCCTCCTCTGAGGAGCTCCCTGTAACCATCGAGATATATGCTTCAACAGGTACCATTGCCTGCTCTGAAGACCTTGTTTTCACTCCAGATTTTTCCATAACCGGCTCAAATGGCTGATACACATGAAGAGTAGTTCAATATACACAGATTGTCGACAAATGGAATACATAATGAAAAAAAAGATGGCATGGGATAATTCACATATATGATGCCTGGCTCCATGGAGGTGCATAATTCACATATATGATAACTAGCTGAAAAACATGGCATTGCATAATTCACATATCTGATATAGAAAGCAAACAGGAGGCATTCACACAAAGCATGTCTTATCTAAGTAGATGGCATGGCAATGCAAGACACCATATGCATGATATGAGCAATATAACCCAGCCAAGTTAGAGCATGCACCTCGGGGGGGAATACGACTGGTCATCTCTCTCTGAATCCTCCTCTGAGGAGCTATCTATAACCAGCAAGAAATCTGCATCGACAGGTAGCACTGACTGCTCAGAAGGCCTTGTTTTCACTCCAGATTTTCCCATGACCGACTCAAATGGCTGATGCACAGGAAGAGTAGATGAATGTATAAACATTGTTGACAAATGGAATACATTATGGAAAAAAATATGGCACAATACAATTCACATATACGATGACTGGCTAAACAGGATGGCATTGCATGATTCACGTATATGATGCCTGGCTAAAGAAGATGGCATTGCATAATTCCCATATACTCCCTCCGTTCCTAAATATTTGTCTTTTTAGAGATTTCAAATGGACTACCGCATACGGATGTATATAGACATATTTTAGAGTGTAGATTCACTCATTTTGTTCCGTATGTAGTCACTTGTTGAAATCTCTAAAAAGACAAATATTTAGGAATGGTGGGAGTATGATATAGAAACCAAACAGGTGGCATTCACACAAAGCAAATCTAAACTAAGCTGATGACATATAAGATGTATAATGTAAGCAATGCAAGGCGCCATATGCATGATATGACCAACATCAACATGCCAGGTTAGAGCAAACACCTCAGGTGGTAAACAGGCATGGTCGGCTCCTTCTAAATCTCCATCTGAACAGTTATCTTCCTCTGGAATACAATCTGGAAATGCAGGAGGGGGGCACTTCGCCCACCATGGAGCGGCTTCTACATGACATTATATTCGCACGCAACGGTCTTCTCTTTTTCTGTACATGTTCAGTACGATTGTGTAAAATATCTGACATGCATAATAAAAAAAAGTTAGATTTTGTAAGGCCTAAGGGGTGCATGCAAAAATCAAGACTGATGGTAGCAAATGAGTGGATGGATCCAAAACTAATGATAGCAGGTAGATTATAGCTTCAGTTTAAAAAGATAGACAATGGATCATCTATTGTTTGTTGCCCACCCAACATGAACCACATAGAAGACCCCAGATGAACCAGATAGTAGACAGATACTATTCGTTCCTGGCTCGATATGAGACCCATGGGCAATTCAAAACTCAAGATTGAACGATAAAGTAGCAGGTAATAATAACCGATGTATAACGTAAGCAAACACGAAAGACTGCGACCTCTCTTCCGGAACTGTGTAGTCCTCTGGTTCATCTGCTCAGTCGATGATGGTAATGCAGTTGGCGTGGCTGCCGGCAACGGGGAAGATGATCTGAGGCGGCGAAAGGAAGTCTGCAGGGGGGATCTCTGCTGCAGTGAACGCTTCTGTCGATGGTGCACCTCAGGTGGGGTGGATGACGGCACGGCAGGAGCAGGACATAACACACACAGTTTTCTTTGACGCCTATCTGAAAATGAAGTAAATCTGTAAGGGCTCCTTAGAATTGGAGGATTCTATAAACACAGGGACAGGAAAAACACAGGAATAGGATAGGAATGCACGTGCAAACCAGAGCATTTGGAAACATAGGATTTCAGTCAACCTGGGTGTTTGGCTCACATGAATTGGAGGAACAGAGGAATGGAGAAACAAACTGATGTGACGAGTGTACAACCTCTTTGGCATAGCCTTGTGGACCTCAGCATCATTGGGTTGGACGTGGAGGATGGTGATGATGCTGGTGTGACTGTCGGAGGCGGGGAAGAAGATTCGAGGCCTCTGGAAACGGCGCCAAGGGTACTGCTCCGCTGTGATGGACGGTTTCGTCGTTGAGCAGCTCCACTAAGGTGTACGGCGACGAGGCTGAAGCATGACAAGACAGACAACGTTAATCTGAAGTGGGACCCTAATATCATCTGCAATAGATGATGTAAAATACATCACCAAAAGTGCTAGATGTAAAACGCATCAGCCACGCCACGGCCGCTCCGACAGATGTTGTAAGTATTGTTCACTCTGAACTTAACTGAAGAAAATGAACTTCACAGTCGAAACTGAATTTTACTGTCGAAACTGATTGAACTAGTAACAGAGCATTGCAATAGATGTTTAGGGCGTTCGAGCACTAGTAGCAGAGAAGCATTGATCTAAATCAGCACACGCTCGAGCAGGGAACGCACTAGCAGAGAGCAAGTCGTGCAGTAGCACCATGAACGAGTGCTAAAGCAGCAACTCCTGTAGCCGCCGGAGGTCGTGCAGCAGCAGCAGCAGCGCAAGCGAGAGCAAGAGCAGAGCAGCAGCACGAACGAAAGCAGGAGTAGTGCAGCAGAGCGACCGACAGCAAGAACAGAGCCGCAGCGCGAGCGAGAGCCGGAGCAGCTGCAGCTAGTGCCGTTGTGGAAGTCGCCGCCGAGGAAGCAACGACATGGGGGAGAGACGCCGTGGATGATGTGGCCGGCGACGGCCCCATCGCCGGCCACGCCATGTCTGCTCGGTATCGAGCACCGGCAGCCCCGTGAGATTGAATAAAAGATAAAATGCAACGATGAGTGCAAAACCTCCTTGGTGGCGCCGAGTTGGCCTTGGCTTCATCGGAGGAATTGGTGAGGGTGCTGCGGTTCCGGTGGGCAGGTCAAGCCGGCGCTGTGGGGATTGAGGTGGCGCGATAGACGAGGCGAACGTCGGGGAATCTCCTTGGAGGTGGAGGACGGGGCGGCTGATCCGGCGGGACGACGAGATCGACAACGGATCCTCATCCGGTGCGGTAGATGAGGGACGGCGAGCTGTTGCAGTGGATGACGTAGTCGGGGAAGAGTCTCCGGCTGGACGGCGGTCGGGAGGCCGATGGAGGAGCGTGGGGTTTCGCGGGTTTTGGCGGCCTCGGTGTACGAATGGGGGGGCGAAGGGGGAGGGGGAGCCAAGCTTAGGGACGCGCTTTTCCAAAATGTAGGGTAAGTTACCAGCGTACCCCCACCGGTTTTGACACCGCGACGTGGAGCTTCATTTCCGGCTGAGGGGTAGAAGGGGGATTTCGCGTGTCTGGGCTGCGGGAGCGATTTCGGATGAGGAGGGAGTTCTCGCGCGCGTCCAAATTTTAGGATAACAAGGTGTGGCGTGGGTTGAAGAAGCGGGAGTTTCAAAGCAGGTGAGACAAAAGACACTCAAGCTTGAAAATTTCGGAATAACAAGGTGCGGATTCCTTATTCGGCAAAACAAACTTAGCGTGTAAAAAAAACAATTCATACAAGACATAAGAGAGTCATGTCCCCTTTTACTATATTGCTATAGATGCCATTGAAAAAACTACAAGAAAAATGTAAAAAAATCGGGAGAACAAGATTACCCTGCACAGTGCCAAATCGATTCGCACTTCCCTCAACAACAACAAAAAACAAATCAATTCCCACCAAAGAGAGAGTAATGTCCCTTTTTATATGATAACAAATGCCATGATCTCGAATTTCAATTTTTGAATCCACTTTATGTTGAATTCGAATATATCGTTAGGTGACCTTGCGGTTTATAATTGATGTAGTCGTACATTTTGATCTTCCATCATATATGAACATTTTACTCCACCATGTGAACATATATATTGTCGTCTACCATATGGACTAAATTTGAATCAATTTTCCTTATTTGAATACGATTGTTGTCAAGTTATACAATAATTTCAATATTATCTTGATAACAAAAAACATACATATAGCAGTAATCATATTTCACTATGAACTACATGTACCATACGCTCTCCAATTCAAATATTTGTATCCATTTTATGAATTCAAATCATAGTACATTATTGGTCTAGGTAGCGAGATGTTTGGGATAATCAAAACCCCATTTTCATACGTAGAATTTTTGGCTGAATTGGGACAAGTTTTGGTGTAAGCCTCTTGCAAAACCGGAGATTCTCTCAACAAGCCTCGTGGTTCCGAGAGGGAACGTGTCACCTTTGTGTGCAAAACGATATACGTTGCCTCCCCCCTGATTTTATTTACAGAGGCAACATAGAACTATATGAGTGCCCTGTTAAATTTTGGAATTATTTCGGGTTCATTTGGCCTTTTTATACATTAATTGAGTTTCTGGACTTTTAATGTGCATAATCTAAATATGAATTGCATGCACATGCTCCGGTGCACCAAAGTGGGTTGAAAAATCACATGTGTGTCCTTGGTTGAATTTCTAGGTCCCATGGAAGAAATGAGAATGAAATTCAAACATCTAGGCGTCATGACTCGGCCAAGAACATCGAGAAACTTTGATTTAAAATTCATGTAAATCCAAAACTCGCCTGGAAATCATGAAACTTGGCATGGTGTCATGTCATGGCACTAACATGTTGTGGTAAAAAATTGGGCCGATTTGGATGCTCGTGGTTCTAAGAGGGAACGTGCCACCTTTGAGTGTGAAACGATATACGCTGCCCCCCCCCCTTGAGTTTCTTAACAAAGGCAACATAGAACTACATTAGTGCCCTGTTAAATTTGGAATTATTCTGGGTTCGTTTGTCGTTTTTTATACATTAATTGAGTTTCTGGTCATTTAATGTGCATAAGTCAAATTTGAACTACAAGCACATGCTCTCGTGCACCAAAGTTGGTTGAAAAATCACATTTGTGTCCTCGGGTGAATTTCTAGGTCCCATGCAAGAAATGAGAATAAAATTAAAACATCTGGGCATCGTGGCTCGGCCGAGAACATTGAGAAACCTGGTTTTAAAATTCTTGTAAATCCAAAACACGTCTGAAAATCATGAAACTTGGCATGGATGTCATGTCATGGTACTACCATGTTGTGGTAAAAAAATTGGCCGAATAGGAACAGATTTTGGTATAAGCTTCTTGCAAACCGAAGCTTCTGTCAAGAAGGCTCGTGGTTCTGAGAGGGAACGTGCCACCTTTGAGTGCGAAACGATATACGTTGTCCCCCTTGAGTTTATTTACAAAGGCAACATAGAACTACATGAGTGCCATGTTAAATTTTGGAATTATTCCGGCTTCGTTTGGCCTTATTTACACATTAATTGAGTTTTTGGTCATTTAATGTGCATAATTCAAATTTGAACTACAAGCACATGCTCCCGTGCACCAAAGTTGGTTGCAAAATCACATTTGTGTCCTCGGGTGAATTTCTACTCCCTCCTTCCATCTATATAGGTCCTAATGCATTTTTTGAGGCTAACTTTGACCAAACGTTAGAGCAATAATATATGACATGCAACTTACACAAAGCATACCTTCAAATTTGTATGTCAAAGGAGCTTACAATAATATAATTTTCATAGTATACATCTCATGTGCTATTAATCTTGTCAATAGTCAAAGGCTGTCTTGAAAAACACATTAGGCCCTATATAGATGGAAGGAGGGAGTAGGTCCCATGCAAAAAATGAGAATAAAATTCAAACATCTGGGCATCGTGGCTCGGTCGAGAACATTGAGAAACTTGGTTTTAAAATCATGAAACTTGGCATGGTGTCATGTCATGGTAGTACCATGCCGTGGTAAAAAAATTGGCCGAATAGGAACAAATTTTGGTATAAGCTTCTTGCAAATCGGAGCTTCTCTCAAGAAGGCTCGTGGTTCTGGGAGGGAACGTGTCACCTGTGTGTGCATAATTCAAATTTGAAATACAAGCACATGTTTCAGTGCACCAAAGTTGGTTGAAAAATCACATGTGTGTCCTCGGGTAAATTTCTAGGTTCCATGCAAGAAATGGGAATGAAATTCAAAATTCTGGGCATCGTGGCTGGGTTGGAAACATTGAGAAACTTAGTTTTTTAATTCCTGTAAATCGAAAACACGAATGAAAATAATGAAACTTGGCTTGGTGCCATGACATGGCACCAACATGCTGTGGTAAATTTGCAGTCCAATTTATGAAGGCGCACACATTAACAATCAACAAAGTCATTTTGGAACAAGTGCTGTCACGTTACAATCGGAAACACAAGTATTATTGAAACCGTGGGCATTCTACTTACTAGTACCATTTACGTGCCGCCACGCGTCCCCATTTTTTATTAGCTAGGAGGCGCCGTGCAGGGTAGCTATTTGAGTACGAGAGGCGTGCGATCAGACCCCTGCGCGTGCTTATCGGGAGGAGAGCCCTTTGACCTCCATCTGCCGTCCACCTCTCTCCCAAGGTCTCCATTAATGGCGCCCGAGCCTCTGTTTAATGGCGTGGCTATGTCTCACTCGACTGAGATTTAAGAGAGAAAAAAGAAAATCTGAAAGCATGGATCTTGATGTAAGATCCGACGAACCTATATAGCATCTACTGCGACTTATAGCAAGACTGGTGAATATATAAGGACGATTAATTTTTTTTATCAAAGAAGGGGTTGCCCCTTCCGATTTTCATTACTGAAAACCACCACAATTCACAAGAAGTTCAGCACAACTCCAGCCTAACACGAAGGACTAAAAGCTACCAGATTGAAATCGCAACATCCCAAGAGGCCAACAAAGGCCAAACATCCGTGCTAGAACCCAACATTTCACAACCGATGACACAATCCACATCCTAAACCGATTATTACATCAAAAGAAACCAGGAAACTGAAGGAAGCCCAGCAGCAACTAGAAGAATAGCAACGCCAGGGTCGCCACAGCAAGAATTTTCTTCATTCCAGCCTCGCAACATTGATCTTCCACAGAAGATAAGGACGATTAATTGTCTTACATAATTAGAAAGATAATTAAAAAAGCCACATGCGGCTACGCCCGAAATACACAAGGGCAAAAGAAAAAGGAAGACAAGGATCTGGCTTGCTGATCTCTACTTTCTTGATGCGTTGCTGCAGGCCGCGGGAACTAGTCTCCGCGGAGATCGGCGATGAGCTCTTTCGTGTCCTCAAGGCGCTACTTGAGAACATCCACGGATTCCTCCACCAGCCTTTTGCGCTCGTTGCGGAGCATGTCATTCTCGTCCATAAGTTTCTTGACGATGACGTCGGTCCTCTCCAACAAGGCACTGGTCTCCTCCTGCTGGTCTGCAGTTCGGACGATCTTCTCCCTCAGCAGGTCGCGCTCGGCCACGAAGCCTCTCATTTCCCTCTTTTAGTTGCCGGATGACGCCGGTAGCCTATTCAAACGAGGCTTTCATGTCGTCCTGCAACCTCGCCCAGCCGGAGATCTGATCCATCTGGCTATGGATGATCGCATGCATGCGCCTATAACAGTCGTCGCCTGCCAGCGAGAAATTTTCCTAGGCCGCTGCGGTGCGGCGGGACATCTCTGCTGCAGTCATGGCGCGGTGGGACATCTCTGCTCCTTCCGCGGTGCTGCCGGACCAGTCTGCTGCAACGACGGCGCGGCGGGACCTCCGTGTTGCTTCAGCGCCGCGGCGGGACCTCTGTGCTGCTACTTCTGCGCGGCGGGACATGTCGGCTGCTCTTGCAGCGAGGCGGGACATCTCTCGTGCTTCCGCTTCCATGCTCGCCTCTTCCTGGTGGCAATCTCTCGACCCAGAACTCACGCTGGCAATGGCAGACGCAAGTGAAGGATGCTGAATGACTTGTTTGTTTTTGTGGATGAGGAGTTGAGGAGGAATGTGCAGTCATCTTGGCATACTAGTATTTATAACCGAGTACTAATACGCTCCTAAGTGGGAAACCGTTTAGGTTGTGATCGGTGTGAACAGGTTTGCAATTCAATATAGCATGGTACTAATACGCTCCTAAGTGGGAAACCGTTTAGGTTGTGATCGGTGTGAACAGGTTTGCAATTCAATATAGCGTGGAGTAATTTGGAATGCGACGAGACGCAAGCTCAAAATTTATTGACGGTTCTAGTTTTGAAGTGCGGCACTATTCCCGGATGGAGTACATCTTTTTCTACTCCCTCCTTTCCGGTTTTATAGGGCTTATCACAAAATTTTAGTTTTTCCATTTTATAAGGCTCAATTTGGTTGTTCCCCAACACATGTTCAGATTCCAAGGTGCATTAAATCATTGCATGCAAGTATTAAGGGAAAATTGACCAATGCATGTACTTTATGCATGTATGCATTGCAATTAATGCATTGATAAACATAATTTTTTGAGAAAAAACAAGAGCATTAATTAGGTGCTTTTGCAAACTACAAAAAATATTCCACCTCTCACCATCTTAGTTGGTGAGATTTTTGAATTAAGCCCTATAAACCGGAAAGGAGGGAGTAATGCTGTGTACGTGCAATAACTGGCACCGTCGTATACATATCTTACGGTTAATGGGGCGTTCGACAGGAATAGCCGCGTGGCGAGCTCTCACACACGCATCTGTTTTTTTCTCGAAAAGGAGGATGATGACCCCCGGCCTCTGCATTTGGGAGTCACACACGCATCTGTAGCTACGAATTGTAGTGTTCTCAACCATCCGATTGGCTCTATATACTAAAACATGTCTAGATACATCTATATTTTGACAAATGGAAGGCATGTATTATGGAACGGAGGGAGTGCTTGTCATCAAATTGGATAAAACGGACATATCTAGAACTAAAATACGTCTACATACATCTCCTTTTATCCATTTTGATGACAAGTAGTACTTCTTACCCAAAGGAACTTTATATCCAACAGACACAAAATATTCGTTCGACTGTGGGAAATTATTGATCTGATGTCGAAGTAATTGCTGCATCGCCACCAAAACCCACCATTCTTAAGCTAAAGTAGACCAAGGTAATCCCTATATTAGCATATTACTAAGATAAACAAAAGGCACTGTAGAAACATTTAGGACGTGAGCTTGTCAATCTGAATGTGGAGGGACACAAGCTTAGCCCCGGCCAGCAGCTTGGGCGGAACTGTCAAGAAGGTCAGCTCCTGCACGTCGACATCGCCGGGATCCTTGCTGCTTGTCACCTCCATTTCCACCTTGACGGCGTCGGTCGTGCCTTTGGGCTCCCCCGGCGGGCCGTTCGCCCACAGCTTGGCAACGTAGTGCGGCAGTGGGGACGCCCCCGCTCTGATGCAAACAACCAACACGGCGATAGGCGCGCCGATGTCGAGCATGCCGCCGACCAAGAAAAACGCGCGGTGGTCCTCCTCCGCGAACAGCAAGAGCCGTGGCTCCGACAGTGGCACTTGCAGCTGGAGTACCTTGCCGTACTAGATCCTGTGCACGGGCATGGGATGCGCGGTGCTGATGTGGTGGTAGAGCGCCGGCGGCGGGCCTTCGTAGCCGCAGACGGGCACGGGGCTTTTGCAGGGCGCGAGCGGACACACGCTCTGGTGATCGGCGAGCTTGTGGTAAGTGACGTAGAGCCCACAACCTTCGTGCGGGCACTCCACCCTCACCGACGAAAGGACGGAGTCCACCGCCGTGTTCTGCACGTCGAAGCCACTGCCGCACTCGCACTTCTGGCACTGCCGCTGGTTCCTGGGGCGCTCGACGCGGCAGTCCGCGCAGGCCAGGTGCCCTCCCTTGCACTGCAGAAATCAATCGAACAACACATCAATCAAGAAACCTGCACCTTGCTCAATCAGCCGAACGGACGAGGTGTATTCGAACCTCATACACTGGAGGCGTCAAGGGGTGGAGGCACAAGGAGCAGTGGAGCACGGTGAGGTCCATCGAGACCATAGAGAGCTCCATCGTCGGGTCCTGTTCGGTCTGCATGATCTCGCCCTCCTCGTGCACAACCATCTCTCGACTTGGGCCGGGGTATTACAAAGCTTTACCGTCACATAGTTTGTACTACTTCAAGGTGCATTAAATCAACACATGCAAGTATAAAAGGAGAGTCACGGCATGCATGCATGCGTTGTAATTAATGCATCGGTAAACGCAAATAATTGAAATATATCGAGTGCGGTGCTTTGATGTGTCGCGTCAACTCGCGGACTTAACTGCACCTGCCTTTGGCTGTATGACAAGTTGGCCACACACGTGTCGGGCCCACCTGTCATACACGCAAAGGAGGAGCGTCCCTCCCTCGCCCATCAGCGTGCTGGCTGGCAAGACTAGGAGAAGCTTTCGCTACACGCTCTCCCTCCCGCACGTGGTGGACATGCAGCAGTTCAATCGATGTCAGATGGCCAGAAGCATACTGTAGTACTCCTCGAGTGCAGTAGTACTCCATCATTGTTGGACTTCCCGAAGAGGCGAAGAGCCAAGCGCAGCCCGGACGCTCGTGTGGCAGTTTCATGTGTAGAGTAGTCTAGGATAGCATGTACCGTGCCGGTAAGCTTAAAATCGTTGGGGTCGACTCCATGCTATGTGGCCGTCTCGAAGTTAAAAAAAAATTAAAATAGTCTTCTGGCCCTACCTGACACCCTGGTGATTGTAGTTTGCACGCTCATGGTCAAGACAGGAATATATATTTTAATTTGTTTTTTTCGAAAAGGGGGGACTCCCCGGCCTCTGCATCAGAACGATGCATACGGCCACATATATTCTAATTTGTGGTGGGTAAATGTTAGAGGTTGCAGCAAATATATTGTACACTGCGGGTCTTTCAGCCAAGTTTAGAGGCAAGCATGTGGGGCCAGTGCTATGATGTGTCGCGTCAACTCGTACAGCGAGGAGAAGCTTGATTTTACTACACACCTTCTCCCTCACCCATGCGCGCGGTTGCTCGCAAACGAGGACAGGCTTTTGCTTAGTAGTACTTCTAGAACAAGCTATCTGTCCCGCTCGCGGTGGACGGACATGCAGCAGTGGATTCGACACTGTAGAAGCAGTAGTAGTAACATCATTGTTCGTCTTCTCAAAGAGGCGAAGAGCCAAGCGCAAACTGAACGTTGCAGTTGCGAACATTGGAGCATGCATATAGCCAGGCTCTTGCATGAGACACAATTGCTATGTGAGCCCACTATTGTACTACTACGTACAACTACTTGCTAGTATAGCCCTGTAAACCAGAAAGGAGTAGTTGCCCTTCTAGAGATTTCAACAAGTGACTAGACTACACCGAGACGGAGTACATATGGAGCAAAATGAGTGAATCTGCACCGTAAATAAATACGTACTAGTTCTATCGTTTTCCTCTCCGAGGTGCACAATATTAAGTATACTGACTAGTCTCTTTTTGACACGCATTTACATTTTTTTACACGGTATAGACGCAAGCGCTCATATACACGCGCATACACTCACCCCTATGAACGCACACACACACGGCACTATCATATTGAAATTTATGAAGTCACCATAGGCACCTCGTCGTCGACGGGTCCATAGGTGCTTGAATGCCAAGGAGGGAGAGGGTGGCGGTTCCCGAGACGTTGAACGGTCAATGATGCATCCTCAATTACATGCAGAGGGAATTAATTGGAGAAGCAGAATAGAGCCAGCACGATGTGAATGCAACACAGTTTGGACTCTCATATAATAAAGGCGCCCCACCACTCCAATCCATCTACTCCCAAGTCTCTGCGCAACACTGCTCACTCCAATCCAAGACCAAGTGACCAGAAGCCACAAGCACCTATGGAGGCGATGGACGTGAGCGGCAGTCTGCTGTGCCAAATCATCCAAGGTGCCGGCCTGCGGCCCCACACCGTGCAGCATTTCCAGACCGTGCTGGCGACCGCAGGCATCATAGCCCTCGCCGACGCCGGCTTCGCTTCTCCCATGGACGACATGATGGTCAACTCCATCCGCAAGTTTACCGCTGTCAAGAAGCGCGCGGACGACCTTGCCGTAATGCTCCAACCCGCGCGCCCAGGCTCCTCATTGCCTGCCACCCACATCGGCCTCCATGGTGACGAACTCTTTCAAGACCTTGTGGCCCTGCAGGTGCCGAAGGTCGCGACGAAGAATGTGCACCTGGAGGCCGCGCTCACCGCGCAGCGCCTCACCATGCAAGAAACCGTTGACCTGCACATCCACGTCTACGAGGAAATCGTCTACATAGGCCACTACAAGGCAAGCAAGGACTGAAAGACGTTGGCCTTCTTCCAGCGGCTGGAATCTTTGGACACCATTGTTCAGAAGCACGTCGACCTAGCCACGAAAGCCGCTGCTACTTAGGCGTCGTTCGGTGGGCCGGCGCCCTGAGTCGAGGAGGTGGACGTCGTCGATGGATGAATCTCTTCTTGCCTCCTGTAACCAGCACTGCATCGCCTCATGGCCTTAATGTTTTATTAGTATAGTACTCCCTCCGTTCCCAAATATAAGTCTTTCTAAAGATTCCAGCAAGTGACTACTACATACGGAGCAAAATGAGTGAATCTACACTCTAAACTATGTCTACATACATCTATATGTTGTATTCCATTTGAAATAGTATCTAAAAAGGCTTATATTTATGAACGGAGGCAGTATATGGCATTTTTATTCTAGTCGTAACGTTTTCACTATGAGGTGGGGCCGCAGTTGGGCAAACCCACCCCGCCCACCGGGCGTCGGCCGAGTTTAGAATTAGAAGAGAGAAACGAGGGAGGAGAGCTAGCTGTAGCACGGACGCTGTTGTCAGATGGGACTCGTGTTTATAGAATAGGAGTACTGAGCACTCGTGCCTCTTTTTTTTGAGGGAAAAATTAGTCGTATGTCTAGTACCACTAGTTGGGTGCGTGCGACCTATAGCTGTCATCACTTTAGGTCTCCTTTTCGAACCGCGGCTACGCTTCACAGTACATATTATTTCACGCATTTATCCTCCTATATGTACTCTTAGGCTATTTCCACGTGCTCCCATTCACCGACATGTGGGAAATAGAGCATCTGGGTCGTAGTGCATGCACGACTCGGAGCATATGCCGGGGTACTTTACATTTCAGACCTCACGAATTACATGCAAACACCCCGCAGAAGAATAAATAAATGAATGAATTACTACATGAAACCGGATTATTTTCGTGGAAACCGGAGCACGTTCATTAAATTTTGGACATAACACGTTTATAAAAAATGACCGGACCGAAACCAGTCTAAGGGCCTCTTTGATTTTTCCCGCAAAAAAGGGCCTCTTTGATTCGCAGGATACTGAAAACACAGGAATGGGGAAAGTATGATGGCGGTGAACCGAGACGAGGAGAACTCTAACTCAGTTAGAGGTTAGAGTTAGATTCTAACCCTGAACTAACTCTAATCCAAAGAGGTGTATGGATGGCAGGGTTAGATTGACAATAAATGCTCTATCTCAATCATTTGACTACTTTGGACCCTATTTCCTGCCGGATTTGGAGGGTGCTTGGATACGTTTTAGTTCCATGACTAAAAGTAGTGGTACTAAAACTTGCTAGCCTCACCCATGCTTGGATCCAAATACTAAAGAGACTAAAATCAAGTTAATGAGCATTTATTATCCTCCAAACCCTCCAATCCAGAACTCGCATGTGTTAAAGGAGAGGAGTTAAATGAGGAGAGAGAGGACTAATCCACATTTTAGTAGGGGTACCCCTGACTAATTTTTTTGTCTCAAGACTAGTTTTAGCCCCTCTTTAGTCAGGGGTGCTTGGAACTTTAGCCTCTTAAAGAGACTATTTTTATTCAGACTAAAATAAGTCCCTTGGATCCAAGCACCCTCTTGGTGTGGCCGGCTCTTCTATGGCCTCCTCCCGCTCACAATTGACATAAACGAACCATCTATACAAATCAAGCATGCAAAACATGATAATTTTTACTTTGTCCATACAAATGAGATATCCCACTTAAACATACAAGTCGTCAATCAAGCTTCACAAAATAAAAAAATAGTTCATGAAACAAAGACTGAGCTAACTCATCACGGAAGTCATTCACGACAGGGAGGGAGCCCGGAGCCCCTCACGCACAGAGGGAGGAGCTCGCCATCGTCACTCTGGAGGAAGGCTTTGTAGAGCCCAAGCCCCGGGAACCCCTCCGACGCCGGCCCTTGCGAGTTGAGGTCGACACCGGCATGGGTAGCAGGGTCGCTTGCCGCCGACTGGGAACTGAATCTTTGGGCCTCTAGAAATAATGCAAGCCTGTAACTAAAATACCTAGAAAGGTGAACTGAATCTTTGGGCCTCTAGAAATAATGCAAGCCTGAAACTGAAATACCTAGAAAGGTGAACTGAATCTTTGGGCCTCTACAAATAATGCAAGCCTGAAACTGAAATACCTAGAAAGGTGAACTGAATCTTTGGGCCTCTAGAAATAATGCAAGACTGAAATTGAAATACCTAGAAAGGTGAACTGAATCTTTGGGCCTCTAGAAATAATGCAAGCCTGAAATTGAAATACCTAGAAAGGTGACCTGAATCTTTGGGCCTCTAGAAAGATTTGTTACCTCCTCAAGCAGCATCAAACAATTCCATGCGTGCACCACAAATCTATACCAAGTTTGATCAGGATCTACTTTTCCAAATCAGAATTAGCGCTAGAGCAAGCAAGATCAATGATATGGCTGTGAGACAGAGAAGGAACGAACAAACTCACCCCTCTCGCGACCTCCCTGGTAGATGCGCCGCCGCCGCACACGACAGAGGGAGAAAAACGACTGGTGAAGGGGGAGCGGGGCGACCTTCGAAGGCCGGAGGGAGAGGGCAGCCGGAGTAGGGCGGCGGAGGCCGGAAGGAGAGGGCGGCCGGAGGAGAGAGAGGGCGAGCGGCCCTATGGGGAACAGAGAGGAGTCGTGCGAGAGGGGGGCGATCTGGTGCGGGCAGGGGAGATTTTTTTAGTTCTCTTTTAGTGGGCCCGAGGATAACTAACCCAATTAGAACCTCTCCACCGGGCTAGTTTTTTTTAGCTGGGTTAGAGCAAACTAGCTCAAACTAACCCCTCTTGTTTCGATAATTTGAGGCTATTTCAACCCAAACTAGCTCTAACTCAGGGATCCAAACAAAGAGGAGTGTTACTGTACATGCTACAGTGTGGACCGTAGCACATTGTTTTTTATGGCCATATCACCACATTGTTTTCTACTGCTGGTTCACTGGGCTACCGTGGTTCGCACTGCTGGTTCACTGGGCTGCCGTGGTTCGCACTCCTCTGACCTGAGTAGTACTCTAGTATAGTACTAGTATATACCGCATCATTCTTTGCTCCTTCTTACTACTCCGACATGTGGGAGAGCCAGCATCCGGGTCGACGTGTCATGCACCAGATTAGAGCGCGGAATGGAAGGGGGGCATCACCCCGGTCGGAGCGCCAGTAATTCATGACTATAGTGAGTGGTCATATCACAAGTCTTTCCAGCAGTAACGCGCCGTCAAATCGCACAGCCCACTCGCTCACCCTCCTCGCCTCTCTGTCAAACCGCCTACCCGAAAACTGCCGCGCGTACTGCCCGGGAAAAGCCCCGCCCTCAACTTTTAACTACGCGAAAATAGTTCGAGCTTGTTCGTTCTATATAAATACAGTACTTACTGTATGTTTATTCACCCGTGGGGTTGTTCAATGAATGGAGGGGCGGGGAGCACAAGTGAACAATACTGTAGTACTACTAGTGGTAAGTAGGAGTCGTATAGTAGTCACCTTAAATAGAGAGTTTCTTTTCTTTAATGCCACGTACACAAATTGAAACTCTTGTTGTGGAGAGAAAAAAGATAATCACTCCACTATAGATGGACGCAGGGGCCTGAGCGCTTGCTTTACTAGGGTTGCTCTCTTCATTCTCTCATCCTCTCTAGATATAAACAAGACAGCGGTAGGGACATTTTCTCTCTGCTCACCGCTGGTCATAGATCCGACCGGATCCCTTCGGGCGGTGTGTGTAGAGGACTAAAAGGTGCATCGTTCACGCGGTCATCGCCGCCGAGGGAGGAAACCCACAGCTGCCGGAGGGGCCCGATCCTTTGCCCGTGCCGTTCTCTCCGACACGGCGCCGGCTCGGGAAGTCCTCCGACCCTTCTTCCTCCCTGCCGTATTGTCCGCAGATCCGACCTGCCGCCGCCGACATCCCGGCGAACCTCAGGTATAAGTTCTTCGAAAGCGGCCTTGCTCTACTGCCCCATCTCCCCACGTGTCTGCATGTGCATCTTTTTCTACTCCCATCAGCTCTTCCAAAGCCACCTAAATTTTTAGTATTATTAGAGGTAAAGCTACTTCATGCATTTGAATCTAGGGCTTTGTTCAAACAACGAAGAAAGGGGGAAAGTTGTAGCATGAATCTAGGACTTGATTCAAAGAGGAAATAATATGGTGAAAGTAGTAGAGACCGGATACCCAACCGGTCTCTTGGTTGAAAAGGGAATTAATGGGAAAACGCAGTACAAAATGGATAAGGAACAAATCTATTATTGGTTGAAAAAAGGATAGAAAGTGGCGGCTGGTGGACAAGTCAACAGAGTATGTCCAGGATTAGATTTGTTGCCATCACATAGTAAAAGGTCTCCAAGATTAGATTTGCTGCCCTCACATAGTAAAAGGTCTCAGGATTAGATTTGCTGCCCTCACATAGTAAAAGGTCTCAGGATTAGATTTGCTGCCCTCACATAGTAAAAGGTCTCTAGGATTAGATTTGTTGCCCTCGCATAGTAAAAGGTCTCCAGGATTAGATTTTCTGCCCTCACATAGTAAAAGGTCTCCAGGATTAGATTTGCTGCCCTCACATAGTACAAGGTCTCCAGGATTAGGTTTGCCGCCCTCACATAGCATGAACAAACTCGGCATCACCACTTTATGCCTCCTTGTAGGTACATTGTGCTGATGCGTCCACTGTTGCATGTCCTAATACCAACCTTTTGCTGTTGTTAATGTAAGGGCGCATGTAAAATGAAGCGATCACACTGTTACCTTAGGGACATGTCTAACCAGTGGTATTGTTAATCTAATGCCTCCAGTGATAAGATGCAATTAAACTATGTTACAAATGGCACTCCTGCTGTTTTCCCCAGTATGATAAGTTGCTGCTTTACGCTGCTGAGTGTCCTGGTGTCCCCACGGTCCCATGCCCTTAAACCAACTCTTTAGCTGATGTTGATTTACTGTGTCTGGTAAACAAGCAATGCCACCATTAAAGTAATCCCATATTTGAGGAATCTCATTGTTGATCGTAATGCTTCTGGTAACATGAAGCATTGCTGACGTTTTAAAATTTCTACTGTCGTTGCGTGATTGCCATGAACATAATTAAGATGCTTCTTTTCATTTTGTATATGTTTCGTATATTCTTATTGACCAGCAACTATTTACTTTCTATCTTTTTGTGCAGATAGGGATATCCATTTCACCTTGTTGCTATTGTGACCTTTTGGTGAACTGCACAAAACACTTTTTTGGAATGAGTGTCTTGTGCAGTTCAACTAAAATCTTACATGGGCAACATCTCTCAATTTTGGTGGAACTGCACAAAATGGTGATTGGAGTTTCCAAAATCTCCGTCAAATTCTGCTGGTAATCTCGTGAACATTTTATTAGCCTTTGCAAGATGAGCCGTAGCTGAATGATGCAATCTTTGCTTCATTTCAGGTGAACTGTAGAAAAAGTGGCATGAATTGAATCATCGAGTGGAGCTGCAGGTTGACTTCCACTAGTGCCACTATTATAGTAATCATGCTCTTTATTATCTACGTTGTGCAAACAGGAATAATCAACTACAGATGTTGTGACGGTCAAGAGCATTCGCCAAGTTCTTCGATTGTATGACATGGCTAGCCAAGATGGATTTAATCCCGATATTCACTTTATCAAAAGGCTGTAATGGGTTGGTTCAGAATCTTGCAAGCTGGGAATCAGTGAGATGTGTAGGCATCTTTGTTGTACTTATTATTGTAATCTTATTTGTTGGTTCTGAATCTTGCAAGCTGGGAATCAATGAGATGTGTAGGCATCTTTGTTGTACTTATTATTTGGATCTTATTTGTTGGTTCTAAATCTTGCAAGCTGTGAATTAATGAGATGTGTAGGCATCTTTGTTGTACTTATTATTTGGATCTTATTTGTTGGTTCTGAATCTTGCAAGCTGGGAAACACGGCATGATGATGCAGAGGACAACAACCATAACAAACAGTTCAAACTTGGTAGTATTATCTTTGTGAAAGTGCAACAAATGTGCTGATCGTGAGCGTCCTGAGAATAATAATTCTAATTGTTGTGCATGTTGATCCTGTGGCACTGATAGAACGAGCGAATGCATTGCTTGTTTTAAGTATAAATTTCTATTAAAGCTAATTAAATTTAAGTAAAGTGACCACTAACTCCTGTTATTACAGTACCAATATAGACCCGTTCGTGAACCGTCGTGTGGCCGAGGGTGCATCTTCTGCCGGGCGTGCAGCGGACGAGGGAGGGGTAGTAACTGTTGTCGCCTGTACACACTCAGCTTACTGTTGAATCCAGTTCCCCAAGAGCTGAAAAACGAACTGCTGCCACTGCCTACACACTCGTTCACTCGAAGAGACTCCAATGGCGATCCGAGGGGTGAGCCTGCTAGATATGGACTTCAGCAAGGAGTTCCCCTTTGAGTTCGCCGTTCAGTCCTATGGCTGCACCAAGTTGAATGTGATGTACACCAACGATACGGACTCGGTGAAGCTCTGCCTCGCCTCAGTCCTATGGCTGCACCAGGTTCTGGAGCATTCGCCCGTTTCATCGGCAGCGCCGACTGCACCTTCGCTACGGTGGAGAGAAGGAAGAACGTGACGATTCGGCCATCTGGTGCAACAAGCTTGTTGACATCCAGAAGCAATACAAGATCATCAGCAACGGGCAGGAGAAGGACTCCGTGGTTGACCTCGCTGAGACCATCATCGACCCCTGATACGCCAACATGAAAGAAGACGACCTGAACACGTGGGAGGTACCTCTGAATCTAGCCTACATAACCTACGCGGCCAAGGACGCATACGCATGCTACGACATGTACAGGAAGATCTTGGACATGAGGGCGTGTCTCCTTCCCGTAACCGACGAGTACACGGACAGCCGCAGCGTCATGATCAAGCGTGCTAGGAAGGTCTAGATGTTGTACTTTATCTGTTTATAAGCACCTTTATCATCTGAGTGTTTCATGCATTAGCCTATGTGTCGTAATTATCTGTTTTGTCCGAAATATTTCTTTTAAGAACCCATTAACCTGATTGCTTTTTTAGTGGCTACTTGCTTATATATGTAAACTAGTTCACTTGTCCATAAAAAAACTAGTTCACTCGGCTGTCGTGCTTTGAATCTCCTTCCTCCCAACATATTCCCCTCCTCAGGTGGACCCAGCAGGTCTTTGAATTTTCTCCCACTTTCTTTTTCGATGTAAACTGAGTTTTCTCCCAGTACTTTCCCCTAGAACCAACTCAACTGTCCCACGTCTAGCCTAAAAAATAATAATACCCCACGTACTATTAACTCATCAAATTAAAATGATATTTTATTTCATAAGTTGAAAGTTCTTACAAAATAATAATAATAATTGTTTATATATAACTTGGCAAGTTAACTCCTAGTGATTGCGTACATAAGCTTGCAAAGATTTTACTGACGTGCAATCATGTGTTTATGTTTTTAGAACACTTCTCCGTCTAGCCCAACATGATATTTTCAGCCAGCCCAGCAAGTCCACGGATTTCGAGAAAAATGCAAATGGGTTTAAACGGGCTGCATAGATGCTACATCATTGTTTCACCCAGCCCACCAAATGGACTAAAAAAACAAATGGACTGGCTGACATGTGGGCCAGTAGGTCGAAGCCAAAGAAGGCGTTGGATTTACATCCAACGGCCGACATTCTTCTTCAATCTCTCATCTTCTTCCCCCAGCGCTGCCGGAACCGCCTGCTCCAGCCTTCGGCATCCAGCGGCGTTGTTTTTCACTCCTCAGCGAAATGCTACCCCGCCGACGGCCATGCCATCCCTCCACTCCGCACCTCCTGTTATTCTCTGCCGAGTGTAGGCCCACCCCGCACCCGAACCAGTCAAGTTTCCCACTCCTCTCCGTCTAAGACTCCACTGCCGCGTCTTCCCCATCTCCGAGTCATTCCAGTCTGGGGCCTCGCTGTCGTCCACCGCCTCGGTGCGCTCAGCGCGGCGTGGTCAACATACGAGAGTCATCGGAAGAGGACAATACGTGGAGAGCCTGACGGCTGGGACCCACGAGGTCCGTGGTCGCACGCAAGGAAAGTTCCTCCTTATTACGCACTGTACATGCACTGTACATGGGAAGGGCTTCTGTATTTCGCGAAAAAAACGTTCCCCCCGCTGACAGGTCGGACCCACCAGCTATATCTTCGCACGCAAGGAAGTGCCTCCTTATTACGCACCAAAAAATGAATACCCCTGCTAGCTGGGACCCACCATAGTGGGTGGCTGACTTGTGGGCCTACTAAGTTGACGAGGACGGAGGCCTTTGTCAACTTAGTCAATATGAACGATTCTAGCTCCAGTGACCGTACGATGTCCATCCAACGGCCATAGTGCTTCTTCAACCTCTGGTCTTCTTGCTCTAGCCGCCCAAAGCAGCGCCGGTCGTGCCGCGTGCTCCTGCCTCTCGTGGCCGGCTTGAAGGAAATATGCCCTACAGGCAATAATAAAGTTATTATTTATTTCCTTATATCATGATAAATGTTTATTATTCATGCTAGAATTGTATTAACCGGAAACATAATACATGTGTGAATACATAGACAAACAGAGTGTCACTAGTATGCCTCCACTTGACTAGCTCGTTGATCAAAGATGGTTGTGTTTCCTAGCCATAGACATGAGTTGTCATTTGATTAACGGGATCACATCATTAGGAGAATGATGTGATTTACTTGACCCATTCCGTTAGCTTAGCACTTGATCGTTTAGTATGTTGCTATTGCTTTCTTCATGACTTATACATGTTCTTATGACTATGAGATTATGCAACTCCCGTTTACCCGAGGAACACTTTGTGTGCTACCAAACGTCACAACGTAACTGGGTGATTATAAAGGTGCTCTACAGGTGTCTCCAAAGGTACTTGTTGGGTTGGCGTATTTCGAGATTAGGATTTGTCACTCCAATTGTCGGAGAGGTATCTCTGGGCCCACTCGGTAATGCACATCACTATAAGCCTTGCAAGCATTGTGACTAATGAGTTAGTTGCGGGATGATGTGTTACGGAACGAGTAAAGAGACTTGCCGGTAACGAGATTGAACTAGGTATCGAGATACCGACGATCGAATCTCGGGCAAGTAACATACCGGTGACAAAGGGAACAACGTATGTTGTTATGCGGTCTGACCGATAAAGATCTTCGTAGAATATGTGGGAGCCAATATGGGCATCCAGGTCCCGCTATTGGTTATTGACCGGAGAGGTGTCTCGGTCATGTCTACATAGTTCTCGAACCCGAAGGGTCCGCACGCTTAACGTTACGATGACAGTTTTATTGAGTTTTGATGTACCGAAGGAGTTCGGAGTCCCGGATGAGATCGGGGATATGACGAGGAGTCTCGAAATGGTCGAGACGTAAAAATCGATATATTGGACGACTATATTCGGACTTCGGAAAGGTTCCGAGTGATTCGGGTATTTTTCGGAGTACCGGAGAGTTACGGGAATTTGTATTGGGCCTTAATGGGCCATACGGGAAAGGAGAGAAAGGCCTCAAAAGGTGGCCGCACTCCTCCCCATGGTCTGGTCCGAATTGGACTAGGGAAGGGGGGCGCACCCTTCCTTCTTTCTCCTTCCCCCTTCCCTTCTCCTACTCCCACAAGGAAAGGAGGAGTCCTACTCCCGGTGGGAGTAGGACTCCCCCCTATGGCGCGCCTCTCCCCTTGGCCGGCTGCCTCCCCCTTGCTCCTTTATATACGGGGGCAGGGGGGGACCCCAGAGACACAACAATTGATCCTTGAGATCTCTTTGCCGTGTGCGGTGCCCCCCTCCACCATATTACACCTTGATAATACCGTTGCGGAGCTTAGGCGAAGCCCTGCGTCGGTGGAACATCATCATCGTCACCACGCCGTCGTGCTGACGAAACTCTCCCTCAACACTCGGCTGGATCGGACTTCAAGGGACGTCATCGAGCTGAACGTGTGTAGAACTCGGAGGTGCCGTACGTTCGGTACTTGATCGGTCGGATCGTGAAGACGTATGACTACATCAACCGCGTTGTGATAACGCTTCCGCTGTCGGTCTACGAGGGTACGTGGACATCACTCTCCCCTCTCGTTGCTATGCATCACCATGATCTTGCGTGTGCGTAGGAAATTTTTTGAAATTACTACGTTCCCCAACACGGCTGTGATGCCGCGGAGGCCTCACCGCCCCCTACTACTCCCACCGCTGGCCCAGGGTATCCCTCTACTCACCCACACCCCCTGTTATTCTGCGGCAACGGAAGCCTCACGCCGCAGCCGAACCAGTGAACCCTCGTACTCCTCTCCGCGTGGGCATCCACTACCGCGTCTTCCCTGGCTCCGCATCGTCCCCTTCCTAGGCCTCGCCGTCGTCCACCGCCTTGGTGCTCTCGGCACGGCGTGGTCAATGTGGTCAATGACCGACTTCCATCGGAAGAGTACTGTACGTGGAGAGGCTGACAGCTGGGTCCACGGCCACAGCCCAGTTTTTTTATTTGCCAAGTAAGTCGCTTTGTCAGGCCTGTTGGGCTGCAAATCTTTCAAGACGAGGAGAGCTTCATTCGGCTGGCCGAGAAAATGGCCTATCAGTAATGAGAAATGGGTTGTACATTTTTAAAACATATCAAACCGGTAATTAGTTTCAAATATCTTTTTTTCATTTCGAGATTTTAAATTACATTAATTTTTATGCGTGGAGAATTTGTTGGATTTTATATTAATATACATTTATTTTTAAAATCAGTTTGAATGTGAGTCGAAATTTTGGGATTAAAAACAGTTCGGACCGCACCGAAATATGCAAAATTTCGTATAATTTTTTAACCGTGGCCACAATATGGGCTGTAATGCTAACAAAAAGAATATGAGCTCAAAAAAACCTTAAGAATTAGCAAATGGGCTGTAAATTATTAGAAATAATGGCAGATGGGTTGTATGCTGTTTTCCACAGATTTGAGGCTTTCCTAAAAAAAGGTTGACGCATAAGCAGTGACTGCTGGATGTCCATCGAACGGCCGTCGTGCTTCTTCAATCTCTGCTCTTCCTGCTCCAGCCACTCAAACAAGCGCCGGCGGGAATGCCTCCTCCCTCCTCCCCGCGGTCGGCTGTGCTGCCGCGCAGGCCTCACCGCCCCACCGTACTCCCATCGCTGGCCTAGCCATCCCTCTACTCACCCACACCTGCTGTTATTCTCCGGCGACGGCAGACGAACCAGTAAACCCTCGTACAGTCGTACTTCCCTCCACGTGGGAAACAACTGCCGAGTCTTCCTTGCCTCCGTGTCATTCCCTTCCTAGGCCTCGCCGTCGTCCACCGCCCTGGTGCTCTCGGCGTGGCCTGGTCAACATGGTCAATGACCGACATGCATCTGAAGTGGACTGTACGTGGAGAGGCCGACAGCTGGGTCCACGGCCGCATGCAAGGAAATGCCTCCTTATTACGCGCAAAATAATGATTCCTCCACCTGACATCAGGGGCCCACCGAAAGGGCCTCTGTATTTCGCAAAAAAATGTTACCGCCACTGACAGCTCGGACCCACCAGCTATATCTTCGCACGCAAGGAAGTGCCTCCTTATTACGCACAAAAAAATGAATACTCCCCCTGTTAGCTGGGACCTAGTATAGTGGCAGGCTGACTTGTGGGCCTACTAAGTTGACGGGGACGGAGGGCTTTGTCAACTTAGTCAATATGCACGATTCCAGCTCGAGTGACCGTACAATGTCCATCCAACGGCCGTAGTGCTTCTTCAACCTCTGGTCTTCTTGCTCCAGCCGCCCAAACCAGCGCCGGTCGTGCCTCGTGCCCCTGCCTCCTGTGGCCGGCTACGATGCGGCGGAGGCCTCACCGCCCCCTACTACTCCCACCGCTGGCCAGGCCATCCCTCTACTCACCCACACCCCCTGTTATTCTGCGGCGACGGCAGCCTCACACCGCAGCGAACCAGTGAACCCTCGTACTCCTCTACGCGTGGGCATCCACTGTTGCGTCTTCCCCGGCTCCGCGTCGTCCCCTTCCTAGGCCTTGCCGTCGTCCACCGCCCTGGTGCTCTCGGCGCGGCGTGGTCAACGTGGTCAAGGAACGGCTTCCATCGGACGTGGACTGTACGTTGAGAGGCTGATAGCTGGGTCCACGGCCGCAGCAAGGAAGTGCCTCCTTATTACGTGCAAAATAATTATTCCTCCACCTGACAGCTGGGACCCACCGGACGGGCCACCGTATTTCGCAAAAAAACGTTTGCCCCTGACTGCTGGGACCCACCAGCTACATCTTCGCACGCAAGGAAGTGCATCCGGGCAAAAAAACGATTCGCCCCCTGACTGCTGGGACCCACTAGCTACATCTTCGCAGGCAAGGAAGTGCCTGACAGTCGGGACCCACCTGGTCGAAGGGTACGTAGTGTTGTCATTCTGGTCGTGAATGTGTACGTACATATATACTGGTGGATGTAGAGGCGCACACGTGTCGGAGTAGAGGCGCGCACGTAGCTTGTACATGTACGTACAACGGCCAGGGTGCAAGAAAGAAAATACGGCCACGTATGTGTACATACGGGCGGGGTCTCGAACGCCTACTCGCGCATACGTACGGCCAGGGCTCGTGTACATGGCTGGGTCGGAACGGAGAAACAGCGTCGTCGTCGTGTTCATGGGGAGGCAAAGGAATGCGTCGTGTTCATCGGGAGGCAACGGAATGCGTCGTGTTCATCGGGAGGAAACAGAACGCGTGGGAGCCAACCGGCTGGGTCGGAACGGAATGCGTCGTCGTGTTCATCAGGAGGGCTTGGACGGAACAGCCGATGGAAACGAGGCCTGGCGTACCGCAGAACGGAGGAAACGGCCTTGTGTTCGACTGGCCACGTTTGAAACGGGATACTGTTCATCGGGAGGAGTATGGCGTACCGCAAAACGGAGGAAACGGACCTCCTACGGTCGAAACGGGGGTCCTGTTGATTGGGAGGGGTGTGGCGTACCGCAAAACGGGGGAAACGGACTTGTGTTGGAGCGCTACGGTCGAAACAGGGGTCCTGTTCATCGGGAGGGGTGTGGCGTACCGCAAAACGGGACTCCACGGGATACTTTTCATCTCCACCGTCGACCCCCTCCAGCCTCCACGGGCTACTGTTCATCCACCGTCGACCTCCTCCAGCCTCCACCTGCGACTGTTCATCCACGGGCTCCTGTTCATCCAGCCTCCACCACACGCTACTCCACCGGCTACTGTTCAACCAGCCCTCTCCACGGGCTCCTGTTCAACCACCCCTCCACGGGCTACTGTTCATCCAGCCCTCCACCATCTACTGTTCATTCTGCCCTCCACGGGGTGGTCCTGTTCATCCTACCCTCCACGGGGTCCTGTTCATCCAGCCCCAACCGGCTCGATCGATCGGGGTCCTGTTCATCCAGAGGCAACACCACGGGGTCCTGTTCATCCACCCCCACGGGAACTGTTCATCCAAACCCCCCCAGCAACGCTCACTGTTCATCCAGAGGCATCATCGATCGGCTTCAGTTAGCAGCAGTAGCGAAGGAATTGCTCGATCGGGTTCAGTTAACAGCCATCGATCGATCGCTCGGGTTCAGTAACGCGTAGCCAGCAGTGCAATCGCTCGGGTTCAGTTAGAGCCCAACACCTTGCTCGGGTTCAGTTAGAGCCAACGCCTCGCACACACGCGCGTACGTGTACGAGAGAAACGCGCATCGCTCGGCCCCCGACCTCCCACCATAACCGGGAACTCCCCGAAATTTCCCTCGCCCTCGCTTCTACCACGGTTTTTTCGTCATGGACAACCCAAAGAATGTCATGCAGTTGCGTCTCCGGCCCGCCCAGGACAAAAAGCCCATTTTCTGTCATGATTTTTTGTCATAGAAGTAGGAGCCCACCACATCTATGATGATACCGGGTTTTGTCACAATTATCGTCATAGAAGTGTAATATGTATGACAGAAAAAAAATTCGTTCGGCCCAAAATGTCACGGATGTGTCTTTTTTTGTAGTGGAAGCACCGGCGAAGGGGATCTCCGGCGGCCGGTGATGAAGACGTCGAAGATGACGACACTGTGGGGCGTCCGGCGGCGTGCGGTTCGTCGAGGAGGTCGAGGGAGTCGCGGCAGAGGTAATGGACAGCACGGGGAGGCGAGGGGAGCACGGTGGCTGCGGCTATGGCGAACGGCGGCGACGGGCTCCGCTTGGGAAGAGAGCAGATGGGGGAGGGGAGAGAGCTGCGAGGAGGGGGGAAGTGCAGAGGGTCGAGGGGAGTGCGTGGCAGCGCCAGGGAGGGCCAGGGCGAAGCGGCAAGCAGGAGGTGGCCGTGCGCGTGCTGGCGCACCGCGGGCACACGCCCTCGTGCCTTCTGGCACGAGGTTGAAGGAGGCGGCGCTGGGCTGGGCCACTACAGTAGTGGGCTGGGCCAACAGTGCTGCACCAGCACAGGAGCTGGGCCGATTGGTGGCGCTAGGTTAGTCCTTCTCTCTCTCTCTCTCTCTTTTATTTCCATTTTATTTTCTATTTATGCAAATTTGTTTTAATTTGGTTTTCAAACCAAATCACTTTTAAAAATTCTGAAGATAGTTATGGGCACTAAATGAATTATTCCAGAGGCCCTTAACTAATTCCAAAATTGTTGGAGCATTTAAAAATATTTATAGTATTTAAAGGCCCCAATTCAAATACAATATGAGTTAATTCAAAAATCCAGAATGGCCTAAAATATGTGCATCATTTTTGGCAGAGGTTTTCACCTTTATAAAAAATAATGAACTTTTCTAAAGGGCATTCTGGGTTCATTGAAAATATTTTTATTTTGATCCTAATTGCATTTCATTTGGTGCTAGGGTTTGTCATCCCCATTTCAAATTTCAAACAAATATAGACATGATACATGGATGCTTATGAAACTAATTGCAATCAAATTCTAGGGCTGTGACAACTCACCCCCACTAAACAAGAATCTCGTCCCGAGATTCAAGACGTGAGGTAAGAAGACAGAGGGGACACTAGCTAACACGATCTTCACGATCCAGGTTGCACTTCATAAGAACGTTGATTCGATCATCATCTTTGAATATGACATCCTTTCCTTCGAGAACTTCATCCAACATGGCGACAAGAGAGCAAGACAACCTCACAAGAATGGATCATCGATCTTAATGAACACAAGATCAACTCACGGAATGAGACGTAGAAACATCCCTTGAGCTGAGACGCAAAACACACATCAGAGATGATGGATGAGAAACATATGACAAAGGTTCAAATTGGTAGGCAACATTTCAACGCTTAAATAGATGGTGAGAGGGGTTTCAAAGTAGCGAGGAGTTAAGTTGCCCATGATACCGTAACGGGACACCTCGGGGAAGGTGACTCGTAGAATTATTCCCTTAAGTGGCAAAAAGAATTACTTTTGATACAGAGATCATTGAAACTCTATATACCAGCCTAAGGAAAATCACAATTGATCATTTGAATGAATTCGAAAGAATGGCATACTCAGTTTGGAGAGGAAACTAGAGTTATAGGACAACTCAATGGAAGGCACATTCCAATTGATACCGAGGATATAACCCAATGACTGAGCGTGCTCTCAAGAACTTGAGCATTTCCGTATTCATCAAGGTTTTACCAACATCCGTGCCGAGGATCCTGGCAACACATCATACTACCATGATAAACGGTGATGGAGGATGCAGATGCAAAGGAGGACATCACTTTCTCAGATTTTTCCTTAGCAATGCCAATGAAGCAAATCTGGATGATCGACCGAGAGACATTTAGCACTCCGCTTCTGATGTTCTCCCTGATGTTCTAGCTACCACGATCATGCTTAAAAGCATCGACATGGCCATCAAGTAAAGGTCGGACTTCGGGAGCACAAAAATCCATAAGGAACAACTTGTGGAATAAGTCATACCAAATCCTCATGGAGAAGATGGTCGAATTGCTCGTTCAAGATACTACAATAATAGATCTTCCGGCTAGGTGTGTTGGCCAGAACATCAACCTCGTCGGGACCTACTTCATAGATCTTGGAAATGTTCCAGCCATCATATCTTCCTGAGATTCAGATCTGGCCGGTAACAGGATTTTTCAGACAACATGCCTAGAAAAAAAAGGTTGCAACACAAGTCGACGAGACAACGTTGCGAGACTCTCGGGAGATGAACTACGATAGCAAGCTCCAAAACATGAGTTGGTTCTACTACACACATGTGAACATGTTGTCCAAGACAAGCATGACCACAGAGTAGTCTTACAATAAAACACTACCAAAGTTCAGGTGAGGAACCATCATCGAGGATATCGAAGTCCTTACACAAGTCCGGATTAGCCCTTAGGAAGGAACTTCTTCTCCTTGAACAAATCAATCAGTGGCTTGGTGTGCTAGGAAATACATATGGAGTGGAGGTAATTAATCTACCAAACCATAGAATACTTCGCACATATGCATGACTGATTTGGGATGATTCCAGAGGAAACAAAACAAACCTTTCTCAAATTCATGGCGGCAACTTACACCTAATGCACGTGAACTTGGAGAAAGTAACTTCTTTCACCAAAACATATACTTCATGAACGGGAGATGAAGAAATGCTTACAAAAGTTTCCAACACTAACTTAAATGTTCAACGTGAATCATGGACAAGATGAAATGTTGCTGATGATCTCAACAACAATCATTGAGATTTCCATGAAGATGGAATTCCACAACTATGTGAACAAGTTATAGCATTGGTCAGACCCAAAAGATATAATGATGTATGCTCGAGGAAACAACCACGAGTAAGACAACATTACGAATATCGTTGGTTCTAACTTAATCTGACGATGGCCCACACTCAAATCAAGGTTTGGGCAAGACGATAGGTTCAACAACTGATCACGGGGACCAATCGATGAAGAGATCATCTTTCTACAACAAACACACAAACACAAGATATCCCTTTGGAAATGAACTAGGTTAGATAAGCTTTTATCTTCCAACTCTCCAAGTTGTTATTTAGCTTGACCAACTAGCTCAGGGGTATCCAACACAGATTCTTGGAGAAGGGGGTTTACAAGAAACCAACTTGATCACGAACTCAACATAGCGGTCAGGTGACAACCTGGTAACACTTCCGAGAAGATATTCGGAAAATCACGAACCACTGATATATTACTAAGCTCGAGATCAATCTTGCTTTTCAGGGCAAGACGATGTGATCAAGAGAGTGATGGATTGACACAATCCTATCTCATTAATCGAGGAGTGCACCAGGGAAAATGGACTAGGTCGCACGATAAATCTTAGGATGATGGTTCGATAACCGGCATACTAAGAATAAGATTATTGTCCATTAACTACCGAGCAACAAAATTGCTAGGAGTATTGATTTCGCACATCACAGTTCACTTGTCGGCATTCCGGTTACAACAACACGGGACCGAGGAATGAATAATGATGGCGAGAAGTATCACTCCATCAAGAATTCATAAGAGGTGGTGCAATTCTCATGACATTCTTGACATAAAGATGGTAACACTTCAAGGTAGAACAGAGCAAAAGCTGGATTGGCATTTTGATCTGCGGAATACAATTGCTTTGACCCAATCCTAGATATGGATGAGGTTCTGGAGATTGTTTCTCCGAGTCATTCTAGAATAGGATGGCTTGACAAACCACAAGAATAATAAGCATCGGTGATCGAATGCACGCATACTCTTGACTATCAAATGATAGACGGAGGTCAAAATACAATTAAAGAGGAACAACTCAAAAGAACATATGATTTTCTGAGTTGTTGATGCATGGACTAGCATGTCGAACGAGTTCAACATATTTCTTCCGGATAACCCATGCAGAAAGGTTGAACTGGCAGAGTTACAATATAGAACCGAGAAATCATCAAGAGCACTCCGGTTGTGATCTTTCGGTTTAGCGAGGAACTTCTACCATAATCAATTCATGGTATTTGGAAGAAGGATATACCGTGAACCTCGAGGACTAATACAAAGGTTACTAATATCCTAAAGGAACTAGCAAATACTATCAACATGAGGTAGGGTGAATCTTGGGCTCAGAAACCCAGGAGTAGAATACCTACTACTAAATTGCATCACGGGATGCTTTCGAGATTAATGGCCGGAATCATCACACTAGGGATACAAAAAGCATTGCTAGATTACTGGGTGATTCTCTAAGACACCTAGGGTCATAATAATTGCTCCAACATATATGTCGAGGCAACAGAGTACCCCAACTCACTGGCTAGTGTGCTTATTCTGACCAAAAGGACATCGGGAACGGAGGAAGGATTTGCAAATGCATCAGATTGTTTAGAAACCTAGAATGACTCGGACAGCATAACGTCTGTAAATGCTCGGAAAAGATTTGAGACATCCTGCAAAAATGGTGGCATAACCACTTAACATCACAATATCAAGGTTCCGAGATCAACTGTCAACACACAGAAGTAGTAAGAACAGAACTGAGGCTTGAATCCAACGATCCTATAAGTCTACGGATTAGTAACACGTGATCCTGATAGATAGATGAGAAGGCCTAGTTCTTAATCCCCTTTGAAGAGAAGAGGTTGACTCAGATCAGAAGGGCATAAGGTAAAGGAGTAAAAAGAGCCTTACGTTCCCTTCCACAATCAACTCTCTTACATAACTAAAGAATTTCTAGACTCAACTTCGACCAGTTTGGCTTGGTAATCCTACAGGCAGTCAGGCTCTGATACCAAAGCTGTCAGGACCCCGATTCTAAGTCACACCGATCTAGCCTGTAACACCTCATATCACTTTGCGGCCTCACGCACGGTATTCCCACGGTTGTTGCCTTACCATGGCCCAGGACCGTTTGCGCCTTTTGGCTCACGTATATGATAGTGTTCCTAGCATCCATATGACAGATAATCCGGGCCGACATGGCTAGTCATGAACCCAAAGTGGCACTAACTTACGGGGACAGGCATACATGAATCAACATCGAGCATGTCGGTCAGCAGCGTGTGAATCCGGGCTGTAGCACTGGGCTAACAGGACTCCGGGAACCCAGGCTGTAGCAGGCTAGGCAGGACTCCGGATGTCACCGCGTGACATTTCCCCGAAGGGACAGACACAGGAACGAAGTGAATCACATGCCGGCCAGTCAAGTGTTCCGGAGCAGTAGTGCTGGGCTAGCAGGACTCCGGTGAACCGGGCTGTCGCGGACTACTATGGCTCATGGAAGCACAAGACTACATTTCCCCATAAGAGAGGCTACCAAGGATAAACAACTAGGTTGTCGGATCCCACACATACCAAGCATTTCAATCATACACACAATATGCTCGATATGTGCAAATGCAGCATGGCATCACAACAAGGCTCTACGACTCAAGGTATTTATTCATTAGGCTCCGAGGAGCGAGATATTAAAAACATGGGTCTCATGACCCAACCTTCAGAGCATACAAGTCAAAGCACATGCGGAAGCTTAACATGTCTGAGTACAGACATCTACAAATGAAAAAGGCTGAGAAGCCTGACTATCTACCAGATCCTGTCGAGGGCACAAGATCGTAGCTGAGGTATCAAGCTAAACGTCGAAGTCCACACAAAACTACTAGCGAGACTGACGTCTCTCTGCAAAACATAAAATAGGAAAACGTGAGTACAAATGTACCCAGCAAGACTTACATCAGAACTATCTACATATGCATCGGTATCAATAAAGGGGGTGCTGGAGTTTAACTGCAGCAAGCCAGCTTTGACTCAGTGGCTAACCTGAACTACGACCGCAAGTAACTCTTTTGAGGTGGCGCACACGAGTCCACATATTCACCATATCAATACACCACTATGGATCCACTCCCGTCTCCCTACGAGAACGCCATCCATAGCACTCACGCTTATCTTGCGCATTTTAGAGTATCCACTTACACTTGTCTATGAACTGTACAGGCAACCCAGAAGTTCTTTACTGCGGACACGGCTATTTGAATAGATGATGTTAACCCTGCAGGGGTATACTTCTTCACACATGCTCTCGCCACTTACCACCATGTACACGTCGTGTATCTAAGCAACCTTCAAGCGGAAGCCTAGCGAGGGAGTCGGCCACGACCTGACTAACCATACAAGTCTCTAGTCCAGGTTTATCGCCTATTCGGGTTCCATCCGCAAGGAGATCCGGCAGGGGTGTCGCTCACGGCCCCAAACGATGTGTACAGGGTTCCAAGCCCACCAAACGGGCAGCGCTTGGCATACCCGGCCACGGTGCCTAGTCTGACCCAAGCCCACCTGTACCGGGTGCCACTTGGTAGACTACTAACACAACCTACAAATACCAGAAACTAGTTGCAACTCCTGGACAGAGATCGAGTTGATTAATAAGTCGAGAGAGCTTGGAGTGCCCGGAGCCCAATGTGTGGTAGTAACTGTTCATGGATCACAAACACAGAGCTCAGTTCCTGAGGACGGCTTCAATGAGACAACCCACCATGTGCTCCTACATGGCCTCTCACCGCTACCTTTACCAAATCATGTTCCCACTCTTAGACAAAACATAGTAGGACATGTTCACACACCTCCAATTCATCCCCGATGAATCAGACCTGACTCAACTCTAAGCAGTAGCAGGCATGACAAACAAGCATGAATGAGTAGGCACATCAGGGCTCAAACAACTCCTACTCATGCTAGTGGGTTTCATCTATTTACTGTGGCAATGATAGGACATGCAGAGGAAAGGGGTTCAACTACCGCAGCATGTAACAGTTGAATCGTTGTTGTCCTAATGCAGTAAAAGAGAGCAGGAGCGAGAGAGTGGGATTGTATCAGAATGAACAAGGGGGTTTTGCTTGCCTGGCACTTCGGAAGATAGTATAGTTCTTCATCGGTGTCATCGAACACGTCGTCGGAATGTCGTTTACCAAGAGGGGACAAATATCGGCAACACAGAAGGAAACACAATCAATGCAATGCGCAATATGATACATGATCATGACATGGAAATATGAGTGTGTTGGCTTAATGCAACTACAACTTGATGGGTTTGGGTCATTTTGAACCAAAGGTTCAACCCCAAACTCAAATCATGAATTTAAATAGTGCTTTATCATGTTTTGAACTAAACAGCAAGGTTAAGTTGTTTAAACATGCATGAAACCAGTGCAGATGGATAGATTGGATTTTTCTGATCATTTTTGATATATAAATTATTTCATTCTGAGCTATAGATTAATTTCTATGATTTTTTGAAGTTTATACTATTTTATGGAATTTTTTGAATTCTTTTAAATCCAGAAAAATCTTACTGCGTCAGCATGACAGCGGCATTGCGTCAGCAGGTCAATCAGGTTGACCCGGGTCAAACCTGACGTGTGGGATCCACACGTCAGTGACTAACTAATTAATCTAAGTTAATTAGTGTTAAACTACTACTAACTAAAAAATGCCAGTGGAGTTAATTAAACTTAATTAAAAACTAAACTAGGTTAGCTGGGTCCGGGGCCCACTTGTCAGCAACCCACGGGAGGTCAAACCTCCTGGTCAGCGGAGTGAAACCCGGATCAGCGGGGTCAAACCCGCCGGCGGTTAGTCGCCGGCGTCCACAGACGCAGCGGAGGGCTCGGGTTCGCTCTCCCGGCGCCCAAATGAGCGGCGGAGAGCACCCACGGGGAGCCGAAGCTCGCCCGCATCCAGCGCGGCAAGCAGCAGCGGCTAGGAAGGCCGGAGCTCGTCGAAAACGAGCTCGGGGCGGCGGCCGACGTTCGGGTGCGGGTGCGGATGCGGCTGCGGTGGACATGGCGGTGCGTGCTTAGCACCTACGGCAACTAAGCGAGGCGGCAAGCGTGTTAGACACGACGGCCGGACCATTCGGTCGTCGAGGGCACGTCGGCGGTGAGCGTAGGCGGCAGCGCGTACGGGCGCAGGCGACACGGTGGCTACGGCACGCAAACGAGGCAAAAGAGAGGGGGGTTCGGGACAGGAGCTCACGGTGAGCACGTTGGGCGGGTCAACGAGCTCGAGGAAGCACCGGAGCGAGCGGAGCGGCAAAGGGGATCTCCGGCGGCCGGTGATGAAGACGTCGAAGATGACGATGCTGTGGGGCGTCCGGCGGCGTGCGGTTCGTCGAGGAGGTCGAGGGAGTCGCGGCGGAGGTAATGGACAGCACGGGGAGGCGAGGGGAGCACGGTGGCTGCGGCTATGGCGAACGGCTGCGACGGGCTCCGCTCGGGAAGAGAGCAGAGGGGGAGGGGAGAGAGCTGCGAGGAGGGGGAAAGTGCAGAGGGTCGAGGGGAGTGCGTGGCAGCGCCAGGGAGGGCCAGGGCGAAGCGGCAAGCAGGAGGTGGCCGTCGGTGGCCGTGCGCGTGCTGGCGCACCGCGGGCACACGCCCTCGTGCCTTCTGGCACGAGGTTGAAGGAGGCGGCGCTGGGCTGGGCCACTACAGCAGTGCGCTGGGCCAACAGTACTGGACCAGCACAGGAGCTGGGCTGGTTGGTGGCGCTAGGTTAGTCCTTCTCTCTTTCTCTCTCTTTTATTTCCGTTTTATTTTCTATTTATGCATATTTGTTTTAATTTGGTTTTCAAACCAAATCACTTTAAAAATTCTGAAGATAGTTATGGGCACTAAATGAATTATGTCAGAGGCCCTTAACTAATTCCAATATTGTTGGAGCATTTAAAAATATTTATAGTATTTAAAGGCCCCAATTCAAATACAATATGAGTTAATTCAAAAATCCAGAATGGCCTAAAATATGTGCATCATTTTTGGCAGAGGTTTTCACCTTTATAAAAAATAATGAACTTTTCTAAAGGGCATTCTGGGTTCATTGAAAATATTTTTATTTTGATCCTAATTGCATTTCATTTGGTGCTAGGGTTTGTCATCCCCATTTCAGATTTCAAACAAATATAGACATGATACATGGATGCTTATGAAACTAATTGCAATCAAATTCTAGGGCTGTGACATGTCCCTTTTATTCTTTGTCATCCAAGTTGGTGCAACGCTCAATTTTCTCTTACACTAAAAGATCTCACATATTTAGACAAAAAATGTATTGCCTTTTTGCACCGATGACAATTACTTGAGGGATCTTGTTCAATCCCTAGGTAGGTATGGTGGACACTTGAAAAAGATTTGGGTTTAAGGGTTTTTGGATGGACAAGTAGTATCTAACCTTAGTGCAGAATTTTTGGCTAGCAAAGATAGGGGGCAAGCATCACATGTTAAAGGATCTATGACAATATGACTTCTATGCGAATATAAACATACATAAACAATTACGTTGTCTTCCTTGTCCAATGTCAACAATTTTGTCATATAATATTTTGATGAGGGCTCACAATCACAAAAGATTTCTAGGATAGTATATTTATATCTGAATCTTCCCTTCCCTTATTAATTCATTCATGAGTTCAATCACTGACCAATGCTATTTTTGTCAATCTTTAATAAAATTTTCTTACTTATAGTTTTCCTTAAGTGGTGCTATCACTTACCATAGGATTAGTATATGATCTTATTGATTTATTTCCTTTCTTTTGTTTGCTTTCTTTCTCTTTTACTTTTCTTTATTTGCAACATGAAAGTAAGGAAAGTAAAAACTCGAACTAACTTTATTATATAACTTGCACATGATAACAATGACAGATCACTAAGCAAACTCTCAAAGAAGAAAATATCAAACTAAACTTTATTCATCTAAGCAAAAGATTGAACTAAGATAAGTAAAAGCAAAAGGATAGTGGGATGATACGATACTGGGGCACCTCCCCCAAGCTTGGCGGAAGCCAAGTAGAGTGCCCATACCCAATAGTCAGTTCTCCTTTGGTGGTGAAGAAGGTGATGGTGGTGATGAAGCGATCCCGTCCTTAAGGGTCAAGAGATCCTGCAGCCGACGGATGACGCTCTGGAGATGGATAATATGCTCTTGATGCAGAATATTTTCGCGAGTGAGATACTTATTTTGTATGCGAACTATTTCAATGACGCGAAAAGCTTCAATCTCAGCAGAGGTAAGATGGGTAAGGTAGGGCTTAAGGATATCTTCTTCCTCCTCCTCGGCCAGCAGGGCTTGTGCTGTCACCGGGGATGGATTTACGGTAGCTTCCTTGCACTTGCCTCCCTTGACGGCGTCCGTAGGCTCCTCCCTCTTCATCTCGATCTTCATCAGCCAAGCATCTTCTTCCATGTTGTTGGAGGAGCTGGAAGACATGATGCCTGGCTTGATAAATCTGACCAGAAACAGCAAGAAAAGAGAACAGAGGATTTCTTCGCAATACGGTGGTTAACAGGTTCGGGAAGCATATATAGAATTTTTATTTTGTAGGACAAGTATATAGAAGAAAAAACAGAGTCCGAAAGGTGCCCCAGGTGGGCACAACCCACCTGGGCGGACCAGGCATGCCTGGCGCGCCCTGGTGTCTTATGCCCACCAGGGGACGCTTCTTGGGAGCTTCTTTATTCCCAATATTCTAAATTATTCCAAAACTGACAAAAAATATTTTTGCAGATTTTTCGGAGTGTGTTTACTTATCGTACCACGTACCTCCTTATTTTGACGACTCTGGAGTGTTCTAGAAGGAATATTTTATGTGTTCTTCTGGTGTCAAAGTTTGGACAATATTGCTTTCAACATTAATAGGCGTACCTGAGATATAATGCTTTATTCGTTGCCTGTTGACAACCTTCGGGTTAGTGCCTTAGAAATTATTAATTTTGATGGCTCCAGACCGGTAAACCTCCTCGATGACATAGGGGCCTTCCCATGTTGAGAGGAGTTTGCCTGCAAAGAATCTGAAACAAGAGTTGTACAAAAGAACATATTCTCCGACATTAAACTCACATTTTTTAATTCTTTTGTCATGCCATCTTTTAACTTTTTCTTTGAATAACTTTGCATTTTCATAAGCTTGGGTTCTCCATTCATCAAATGAGGTTATAACAAATAACCTCTTTTCACCGGCAAGTTTGAAATCATAGTTGAGTTCTTTAACTGCCCAATAAGCTTTATGTTCTAACTCAAGAGGTAAATGACAATCTTTTCCATAAACCATTTTATAAGGAGACATACCCATAGGATTTTTATAAGCTGTTCTATAATACCAAAGTGCATCATCTAATTTCTTAGACCAATTCTTCCTGGACCTATTAATAGTCTTTTGCAAAATTAATTTTATTTCTACATTGCTAAGCTCAACTTGACCACTAGACTGAGGATGATAAGGTGATGCAATTCTATTGTTAACATCATACTTAGCAAGCATCTTACGAAAAGCACCATGAATAAAGTGTGAACCACCATCAGTCATTAAATATCTAGGGACTCCAAACCTTGGGAAAATAACTTCCTTGAGCATTTTAATAGAGGTGTTGTGATCAACACTACTAGTTGGAATAGCTTCTAACCATTTAGTAACATAATCAACAGCAACCAAAATGTGTGTATGCCCATTAGAAGAAGGAAAAGGTCCCATGTAACCAAATCCCCAAACATCAAATGGTTCAACAGCAAGAGAATAGTTCATAGGCATTTCTTGATGCTTACCAATATTACCTATTCTCTGGCATTCATCACAAGATGAGACATACTTATGAGCATCCTTGAAGAGTAGGCCAATAAAATCCAGACTGCCCTTGTGGGCAGTTCTATCTCCAGCATGATGCCCTCCATAAGCTTCGGAGTGACATTTCCGTAGGATTTGTCCCTGCTCATGCTCAAGTACACAAAGATGTGGGTCATCCCAAAAGTAATATCTTATATCATAGAAGAATTTTTTCTGTTGTTGGTAAGTAAAGCTAGGTGGTAAATATTTAGCAACAATGTAATTAGCATAGTCAGCATACCAAGGAGTACTATTAGCGACATTTATTGCAGCTAACTGCTCATCAGGAAAACTATCATCAATAGGAAGTGGGTCATCAAGCACATTTTCAAGCCTAGACAAGTTATCAGCTATGGGGTTCTCAGCTCCTTTTCTATCAATAATATGCAAATCAAATTCTTGTAACAAGAAAACCCACCGAATAAGTCTAGGTTTAGCATCTTTCTTTTCCATAAGATATTTAATAGCAGCATGGTCTGTGTGAATAGTTCTTTTGGAATCAACAATATAAGGTCTAAACTTATCACAAGCAAACACCACTGCTAAGAATTCCTTTTCAATAGTAGCATAATTTCTTTGAGCACTGTCTAGAGTTTTACTAGCATAATGAATAACATTCAATTTCTTATCAAGTCTTTTTCCTAGAACAGCACCAACAGCATAATCACTAGCATCACACATAATTTCAAAAGGCAAGTTCCAATCAGGTGGTTGAACAATAGGTGCAGAGATTAAAGCTTTCTTGAGTGTTTTAAAGGCTTCTAAACAATCGTCATAAAAAACAAAAGGAATATCCTTTTGCAAAATATTAGTGAGAGGCCTAGAAATTTTAGAGAAGTCTTTAATAAACCTCCTACAGAAACCAGCATGACCTAGGAAACTACGAATACCTTTTATGTCCTTAGGAAATGGCATTTTCTCAATTGCATCAACTTTAGCTTGGTCCACTTCAATACCTCTTTCAGGAATTTTATGACCCAAGACAATGCCTTCATTAACCATAAAGTGGCACTTCTCCCAGTTCAAGACAAGATTTGTTTGTTCCAATCTCTGCAAAACTTGATCAAGATTGCTTAAACAATCATCAAAAGACTTCCCATAAACAGAAAAATCATCCATGAAAACCTCAACAATCTTTTCACAGAAGTCAGAGAATATAGTCATCATGCATCTTTGAAAGGTAGCAGGTGCATTACATAAACCAAAAGGCATACGTCTATAAGCATAAGTTCCAAAAGGACAAGTAAAAGTAGTCGTTTCTTGATCAGGTTGAGAAACAGGTATTTGTGAAAAGCCATAATATCCATCAATGAAGCAAAAATGTGTGTGCTTAGATAATCTTTCAAGCATTTGATCAATAAAAGGCAAAGGGTAATGATCTTTTCTAGTAGCTCTATTTAATTTCCTGAAATCAATTACCATTCTATAACATGTAACTATTCTTTGTGGAATGAGTACATTCTTATCATCTATTATATATAAAAAGTGCTTTACGGGCTAACCAAATAAAAGATAAATAGGCTAGAAAATTCCACAATAATTAGAAATATCCGGCCTTTAATTATGTAAATCAGAAAATCACAGCCGTTGGATTTACTTTAAAGGTAATCATCACTAAATTACCCACCATTGCCATTACGTAGAAAATATCTTGACACGTCTCCAGGATTCATCTATGCCATCGTAAAAACAAAGAACAGGAAAAAAAAACAGCTCCACGTCATAGATTAGTATTTCCATTACTTGAGTCCATCAACTCTCACGTGTCCCAGTAAAGAAAACCTGCCTCTCACGTATCCACCCAGGAAAGATAAAAAAGAAGGCAATATCCCTCATGCATCAATCATCCATGTAAAAAAAAGCAATCTCCCTCACGTATCCATCAGGAGCTTACACATCTCTCATCAAAGTTTAGAATTACAAATATAAAGGGGCAAATGAATAGGACTACGTACTGGTACCGATGCCCTGCACTAAATTTTACCCTGCTCATTCAATTTGTATAGCTAGAAAGAGATTATACATCAGAAAAGTATGTTAGCCTCCACAGTCAAGAGAAAACAAAAAGAAGAAACCGGACGACCTAGCTTGTGTCACGCCGCTGCCACGGAGTTTGCCTCGCTGCCCTCGGCTGATCATCTGAGCTTCCCCCATGTGTATGCACTTCAGTGACCATGGTTTTTCCGCCCCGTCTCCGCCGAGTGTGCCTGGCAATCCTCGGCTGATCATCCGAACCTCCGCCATGCATCCACAATTTCCGTCAGGACCTACTAGAACTGACTAGGAAAAATTAGTGCCTCACCGTTGTAGATCCCACGGCCGCTTAATTGGCTGTTAATCTGAAAGAATGACCAGCGAGTTCTTGCTGTTGATTAGTTTTACCTGTATATACCATATATATATATATTTTTTGTTTACTTCCTTGCTCCTTCAAATTGTTAGCCCCGTTGAGATTAATGGCTTGGTCTCAGTGGAACTAGCTTGAAGGCCGTGAATCAATTAGCTAGCGGCTAGCTTCATATGTTTTGTTAATCTTGAGATTAAAATCTGGGCGTGGGTTCGTGCCTGCCGTGAATCAATTACGTAGAGGCTAGCTCGCCACATACTACGTACATATTCACTGCTAGGTTCATCTGTTGCGTGCACGTCTGGCAGAAGACCGAAGTAATGGGCAGAAGGCAGCTGGGTACATATGTAGTCTCAGAGGTAAGATTTAGAGAGTGCCAAGTTTTATATGGGCATGGGTTACCGGCCGGCCGTGAATCAAATATACAGCGTAGCCAGCTTTTGCACATGAGGAATAAGTTAGTTTTATTGTCTGCTATGTATCCATAGTGTGCATCGGGTGTTCATCAAAACGTACTTCAAGAAATTAATCCCGACAGATTAGCACAATTCTTGCTATTGGTGGGCAGCAAAGATAATGAGAAGGTACAGCCATTGAAAGAGAAATTCTGCCAGAACTTGGTTGGAGGCGTGGAGGTGCAAAGGAGAAAAGGCCAAGGCTGTCTAATTATTCTCTAGGATAAAAGTGCGATATCAAGAAAATAATTATTCATGTTCTTCCTCCTTTGGATCATAAACATAGATCTGAACATTACAAAAGAAAGGCTTCAATCACCTTCTAGATATACATCTATATCCTACATGTACTCTTTGTAAGTGCTAAGACTGTTAATGGAGTTGTGGAGTTTTGAAGCCCCCAAAATTAGCATGAGTGTAAGTATGATTGAATAAGTTCTCCTTTTAGTTCAAAGATCAAAGCATAGTGAATATAATTTCTTGAGTATGCTACTCGACAAAACTTGGTCAATCGTAACTCTAACTGGAGTACATATGAATGAATACTTAGTTGGCTGCTCTTCTCTGAAGATTTCTTTTATATGCATGTGATGATTGATGATTTTCAAGAAACATCTCTACCTGCAAAGCTACAACAAGATTTACTAACAGAACAAAGCACTTATCACGTATGCAAGAGAATCAAATGCCTCAGATCCCGAGTTAGAGTTGCACACACGTACTAGGAATAGATCACTTGAATTGTGTGATTTGCATCAAGACATCAAGAAGAACGAGCACAACGCGTGCACCGATTTATAGTGTACGTCAACAAACCGTTGGTGCACTATGCAGACTATGAGCCCACGAGGGTCCTCTAAAGTTTAGAAGATCACCCGCACTGAGAGCAAGTTCGTCGTGAATAAATGGTACTAGATGGTATGGCGTGCTCCGATGTGCCCTGTAATAGCACGCCATTAGATGTGATTTTTTTTATCTGCCAACAGATGTGCGTATTTGTTTGTCCTGCCTTCTTTTTCTGGAGACATGTTAACTGTGTACCAGTATTTTCAAGGGATGTTAGCTGTGCCGTTGGTTTCACGTGGGTGTGTGGGTGGCGTTGTGAATGCATAGTGTTCGCCTGTTGTTGTGAGTAGTGTCCGTCAGTCCGAGATACATGGGTACGCCGCTTAAGCAAAGCAGGGCCAGCACAGAAACAACAAACTGACCAACAAAAATGATAGCACACTCAGTACCCCATCGTCCCTCCGCTGCGGTTGCTGCACAGCAGATCCAGCAGACCCACATGCCAGGCAGAGAAGTAAGCAAGCATGAAGTGGCGTGACCGAACTGAAAACGTCTGCCACAATCCCAGAAAAGAGCATTGGGGCCCACATACCAGCCAGTGTAAACCTCCTCATAGCCTGAGCGTTGTCCTAGGCAGCCACACAACTTGTCACTGCCAATTGCATGTCTTCTCACCAAAAATGAGTATATATACCTGTGTGTCAGGCCAATTGATATTCTTGAATAGAGATTTAATCAATTACATGTTGTACAAAGACATAGTTCAACCACCTACTCGGAGAGAAGATGAGGATGCGATGGACATCTGCAATGATGAGCAAGGTGGCAAACTCTGCCAGATCCATTAGAGGTCTTTGGCAGCCACCAGGAGCGCCTTGATAGGCTCTGAGAGTGGGAGAACTTTTAGCACCACTTGACCGGCATATCATAAACCATATAAGGTTCGGTGTACGACAAGGCCAACACATTTTCAATATGAGAAAACCTCAATGATTCATCACAAGCAACTTCCATTGTATGAAAGCTTCATATACTTGAACATTCCAGCTTTGAAAGTAGCCGCGAACTATACTCAATACTCAATATTATCACATGTCATGAAGATTAAACAAAGAGATACGGTGAGCCATATGGCTGACATCTCAAGTAACTATGAAGATGCGTGCATATATGAAAATGGTTAGGTATACAATCTAACAATATACAACAGTACAAGTTTGTTTAATCATGCTTCTGTCGTAGCAGCTACGTGTAAGTTAAACCTCCTAAATATATGTGTTTCAAAAAAGAAAGAACTGATCCTATGGAGTGGTCCAACCAAAGGTATATAGGAAAGCAAAAGTGACTACTAAGAAGTTAATAGAACAACCGTAAAATACTCATAGATCAAGTAGCCGGTTCTTCATGTTGCATATCTAAAGCGATTTTATTGTACTTAACGTCGTCTCTCTCATGTTATGTAGTAGATGGAAAAAGAACTCGATATGGAAAAATTAAATAGAAATAATTTGTGCACTATTGCAAGGTAATTTCTTCATAGATATTCACTGTACACATGATGGTAAGCTTAGTGGTGTGTTGATGCTAACTAGGTCTTTAGTCTCAGGAGAGGTAAACACAAATGATTTGCATTGGAGATAAACGATCTATGACTGATTCCAGACTACCATTGCATTATGACGAAGGAATTACATGTGTTTTAAAGCTTTAATTTCCCATATGGATCCCTTCCATATTGTTCATCAATTAATGTTGTTTTCTTCTATATTTGCTTCAACAGAGAAATGGTGTTCAAAACAGAGGGAAGTATATTATAATTTCTATGACATGGTCTTCTCACAATAATAGTACAAATTTAAAGATGCAAACAAGCAAGAACATAATTCCTGCATAACATATATATATATATATAATACATATATTAGTGTTACTATTCATCACCCAGGATGCAGAATAAGTTATTCTTCACCCGAGGTAATCTTACGATCGCTTCCTAAATAAATTACGTTTAGAATATAAATAGTTACATGCACATTAATTCAATATGTAAAATTTGGTCTAAAAAAAGTTATAAGATCAGAAAAATCACATTTTATGTATGTTTTACAATATGTTTTTACATTTGTAATTTTATGTAACATAAAATATTTTTTACGGCGAGTACATATTTTCTTACGTTCTTTTTTTATGTATGAAATAAGAC